>NC_056739.1:129910332-129930393 GCF_019279795.1 Protopterus annectens | reverse complement strand
ATAAAACAAAGCAGCTTTGCTGTGGAAAACCATACTACCTTGGTAAAGTGGTAGGCAAGACTTCTAGATGTTTACTGTAAAATTTGAGCTGCGTGTGTCTTTAATTCTTTATTTTTTTATCAGCTTTCATATATAAAATGTGATTTCTGCTTTCAGGTGCATGAGCGAGCTCACACAGGAGACAGACCATATAGATGTGAAATCCATGGCTGTGGGAAGGCATTTGCTACAGGTATCTGACGTGTATTTAACTCTGATTTGAGGTTTGAAATCATGTAGGTTTTGTCATATTTAGTTTTGGCATTGCTTTATATATCACCTGGATATTGCGTAACATGTCATCTGTTAGCCCATCTTATTTCCCACTCACATCTTCCACTATCCCAGTAAGTGTATATCATAAACAGGAGCAACTCTGCAGCCTTAATCCTGGAACAGGACTCCTACTGATAAAATAAGGTTCCTGAAATTTTCTTTTCTTTTCAAGAATACTAGTACATATGACAGACTACCATATCTTGCATGGCCACATTTCTGTAGATTCTGTAGTCATGAGTAAACAAAGTGTTTTCCCAGCAGGAGAGACTGTTTGATACACTTTGCTTACTGTGGAGGATTATTGTCTGCTGAAATTTTGGGTTGATTTCTTCCCATATTTCTGGTAACCAATGAGGAATAGACTGCTTATTTTATTTATGTGTATAGAGTAGTAGAAACATTGAAACAGTAGGACTTCCAAGATGGCTGCACATTGAGTAACCATTTAATTCTAGCTCTCTGTGTGAAAATAGAAACTTAGTAGAGAAAGCCAGTGGACCTACATTTCAGAGTAAATTTTAATAACTGGCTAGTAAGTGCACTGCTTGGATGGCAGCAAAAATGAAATACAGAGGACCCGATGGAAAATTGGCTACAACATGTGACAAAAAACACTGTCTCAGAAAAGTATTGCAGCTGTTTTGCAAAAAACAGTGCAAGCTACAGACATCACTTCCAGTAACCTAGAGGAAAGCATAAGATAATTGCACACAGACATGGTTAAAATAAACACAACACTGATGGAGTATATCAACTCTAACAGTAAAAGAATGGAAAAATGGAAGAAGCTGTGAACAGATATTCAGATAAGGTGATAAAACTGCAAAACTCTGAGGATGAAATGAAGAAAAGGCTGGCTAATATCAGACTGCACAAGAAGAGATGTTTCAAAACATAATGGAATTAGAGGACAGAGCATGTAGGGAAAACCTGAGACTTTTTGCTGTACCAGAGAAGCTGTAAGGAACAGACTGCATTAATTATATGTAAGCACAACTGGACTGGTATTCCACAACAGGAATTGTTAATTGAAAGAGCACATTGTGTGTATGCTTCAAACCTGGTTTTGAGAAAGCTACCTAGATCCTTAGTAGTAAAGATACAATCTTACCAGCAGAAGGAGTTAATTCTGACATAACTGTCCCAGAAGGACAAAGTACTAAAAGTGGTTGACAGCAGAGTGTTTGTGCAGGGTTCCTATTAAATGATCGAAGATGGATTCTTTCGAATGCATCTTGATAAAGCTTGAAAGCACAAAAAGGCAAAGTAGCGAAATGGCATATAACTGAATTATTTCCCTGGGAAAGAAATTGCTTGGCCACTTTTGTTACTTTGCCATTTTCGTGGCTAGTGCAATCTCAGAGCTGGTATATTTAAGTAGTGGGTGTGGGAGGCACAGCCCCCCACTTTATGTAATGTTTTACACTTTTTTTTTGTGGAACAGATTTTTTTCCCTTGGAAAAAAATCGCTATTCTAAGTGTTTGAGATTGTAAGCTTTCACTTACATGGGTTCGATAAATCATCGTTCACTTTTTTAAGCATTCGATGATTTAACATATAGACCCTTTGTGGAGAATGACTACTCAGTGTACACCAGGCAGAAGAAGAGTAAATGTATTCCATTATTCAGAGAATTTCAAGAAGCAGGCATGACATTCAATCTGTTGTACCCAGCTATCTTCAAAATATTTTTCCTTGGAGGGACAAAATAATTTTTGATGAAGTACATGCTATGGATGAAATACAAAAAATTGTCCAACAAAATGTGAGCTGTGAAACGGAAGGTGCTTCTTTCTTGTTCTTCTGGTAATAAAGACCACACTGATACTGCCAGTGAAATTTTTTCCAGTGATTCAACAGAAAATGCTTGAGAGAAGGATCAAGAGTACATTAGAAATGAAGCAGAGACAGGATTTGGGAGATAGAGATGAACAGGAATAGAACAAGAAAATCTATAAATATTGGCCTTTGTTAAACTTGTAGGGGACCCTAAAGCATATGCCCTACCTACTTCATGTCATTATTGCTCAGAAAAATATTCAGGAGGGGGGAAGAGGAGGGAGAAAATTAACTGTAAGTAAAATCATTTTTTTTCTTCATGGTATTATTAATGCATGATTGCCTTTGCATGCTATAAAGTAAACTTTTCTTGGTCTTTTTAAGTGTAATGGGAATACTAATATAAATAGTTGCTCCTGATTTTTTTTCTTTCTCCCTTCTCTCTTTCTCCTTGTTCATTTTTAAGAAATGTAGGCACTACAATATAAAAAAAGAAGAAAAGAAAAATCTGCAAAAAATAGCATGACAAAAGAAAAAAAGTTTAATTTTTCTCATGACTGCATATGGAATGACATAGTTAAATCCATTAGTTTAATCTAGTAACAAGTTTTAAGAGAAAGCAAGTAAGTGAAAAAGAAAATTGAATATTCTAAGTTTTTTTTTCTAGTAAACGCATGTACACTTGGCAGTTTTGTGTCTGGTTCTCGTGTCTCTAGAAGACAATCTTTTGTAGAGAAATGGGTTGGAGAAAATGTTTACCGAAAGCATTCAAGTGTTTTCCTAGCTGAGACAGCTTTAAAGATGAGACAAAGCCAGACAGCACTTAATAGAAGCACAGGCTGTACCATTCATCTTAGCTTGGATAATCTTTCTTTTAGGTTAACGTGTGTGTGTGTGTGTGTGTGTGTGTGTGTGTGTGTGTGTGTGTGTGTGTGTGTGTGTGTGTGTGTGTGTGAGACTGTCAGTTTGGAACATTTGTTCCTGCCAGGAGGGTAAAACTTCAATATTTGAAGATGTATATAGTTTTGTGTGTTAAGTTAATAAGTTTTGGGGATTGTGGGGGTGTGTTTGTATCTTTATTTGAGGTCTTTCAATAAAACAAAACGTTTTATAAGATGTGACTTAGGCTGAAATGAAGATGACAAGAAACTGTATAAAAGATTAACCTACCAAATATTATATGCATGTAACACAAAATCTGGAACTAGATAGCTAATAAAAAGGTGTTGTACATAAAAGGTGGTAATAATAACTTTTACAGAAAATGATGCTTTCTGTCATGTCTTTAAATATCAGTGGTCTCGCAGAACTATATTAAAATGTAGAGTGCAAATAGCTTTGCTACAAGAGACACTTGTAAAGAACTGAACTTGTGAGTTTGATAAAGAAAGGTTTTCAGAATGGGTATTCAGCCTAATACTTGGGATAAAGGAAGAGAGGAGTACTTGCATTAATTGCAAGAGGAGCTCCAGTAGTGATAAGAGGATAAAAAATACAAAAATGGTAGATTTTTAGTATTAAGGGGCTACTGGCAAGGGAAGAGGATTACACTGGCATGTATTTATATTCCACCGAAAACTGCTATAATGGAGCTTAAGAAAATTCTTGGAGAAGTAATCAACATTTAGCAAGAAATATTACTCATAGGTGGGGACTGGAATTTGATTTGCAACAGTGAAGATGTGTCTGGGGTCCCAGAATGGAAAATCTAACAAAGGAGAGCAGATTTTATTTGAACAAATTTATGAAAATATTGGCATGGAAGATGTGAATTTATTTATTTATTTCCAGTTTGATTACCGGGAAAATCCACTGGGTCAGAGTGACCCATTTTCATTGGAGGCCCGGGGAGAAAAGCTCCAAGATACATAATGCAGATAAAGTACAGAAATACACGGATGTCAGTCTTACATAATATGGAAACAGTTACAAGTAAGTACCTTGATAATATGCATAATAAGCAGAAAAGCATTGTGTGTGGATTTATTGTTTATACATTTTCTTTAGTGTGCACACTCAGATATTAGGTGAGAAGATTTTTTATATACATACTTTTAAGTAAAATGAGGATACACTATACATGCACAATTTCAGAAAAGAAATTAGTAAGGGAAAGCTATATACAATATTTACAATGTTGAGTCGTAAGAAATAAGCAGCTAATACAGAAAGGAGAGCAAAGAAAATGCTCGTGGGAGCAGAGCTGAAGGAGAGTTATTGAGATTATCAGTAGCTATTGTTATTGTATTGATAGTTATTGATAGCTAATGGAGAAGGGAGAGCTTAGAAAATGCTTGTGGGAGCATAGCAGAAGGAGAGTTATTGAGGTCACTAGAAGTTCAGAGTGAATTTACATATTATTCTCCAAGATAAAAAAATTAGGCTAGGATAGACAGGATTTACATTTCACAGGAACATGTGCATTCAATTGAGGGTTTTGATGCATACCCAATAACTCAATAGCT
Organism: Protopterus annectens; assembly: GCF_019279795.1. Lineage (NCBI taxonomy): Eukaryota > Metazoa > Chordata > Ceratodontiformes > Protopteridae > Protopterus > Protopterus annectens. The sequence goes on along the minus strand of NC_056739.1, from coordinate 129,925,830 downwards.
CAAAAAACAAGGAGAGACTAAGATTTTAGATGCAGACCTTTAAGGAGAAAAAAATAATTATACAGTTTATTGTATTCATAAACCAGCAGAAAGTATTCTAAAACTAAGACAACATTGGAATGGAGAAAGGAGATTCTGATGATAGGAATGGCTGCAATTAGGGACACAGACAGTAGGCAAGAGGGGGCTGGAATTTATTGGAGAAAGCTAGCAAAGGAACCAAGGTATTGGGAACAAATAACTAGAGAGAGAAATGTAATAAAATTGGAAGACACCAAGAATTTATTTGGACTGCAGGTTAGAGATTTCCTTCCCTATCAAGAATTGATATCCAAAAAAAAAAAAAAAGAATTGATATCCGAGTATAGGTAAAGAGAAAGAAATGGGGGTGGGTGGTCCGAAATGAAAGACCAGCACTGGTAAAAGTGTTAATAGAATCTAGAATAGAAGCTGTCATTAAGAAAAGAGTATTTAGTAGAGCATATAAAATATTGCATGATCACTATAAAAATCTGTCAGAAGAGGGTAGAAAAGATTGGGAAGAGAGATTGGATAAACAATTCACAAAGAAGCGGGGGGGTATATGCATGTCTCCTAAATATGCAGCATAGTCTAGAAGATTTGGGACCTTTGCTTGGAAGTGTTTACATAGGTATTTTTATACCCAAAGTTGACGCTAAAGAGTTTTTCCTCCAGTAGACAGTAAATGTTGGAGGTTTGATGGGGAAGAAAGTGGTAACTGGGAAATATATTTTCTGGTAGTGTAATGAGTTGGCAGACTTTAAAGGTTCCTGCAGACTGCTCTATCAGAGATACTGTGTGAGCAAATTGGTGTAACTAAGGGAATTATGTTTTAGCTTTGACACAGAAGTATGGCCTTGCAGTGTCTAATTATGGTGGCTGTCAAAAAAAACAATTACTAGAAAATGGAAATCAAAGTCTAAACCATTTTTACTAGAAGTAGCAGATTTAGTAAGCAATTTGTGCAATTCGCTCATATGGTATAGACCCGAGGAGGAATGAGGTTCAAAAGAAGGCAGGATTTGAATGAGCTATGTAATGTTTGACTAACAAAGACTGGATGGATTATAAGTGATGTATAATATTTGCAACTACAATTGTGCCAACATGGTTTTTAATTTCAGTTGCAAACATTATAAACTATGTCAGTATGTTATTTCATTTATATAAATGTAAGATTCCCTATGTCAGTCATACATATGTCAATATCAGACATAATGCTCACCATAGCTATGCATCTGTGTTGTCCATTTTCATTCTTCTTTAACTTCCTGCCCTCCTCCTCTTTTCCTCTGGGAGTGACCTGATAGTGAATACAGAACCACTGTTCCATGTTTGAGCCCCTGTCTTTCTTATTGGCTTTCTTTCTATATTGGCCTGTGGTTTGTTTTTCTGCATTTGGGGCAGCAAATTCGATCTGAGGTATCGCAGGGTTCTGGGGCATTGTGGGTGAAGGGAGGAGCTTGGGAGTTAGATCTGAAAGTCTTAAGTACATGTGTACCCTTTCCAGTCATAGCCTAGCCACAGGCTTTGTTCCTGCAGAATGGGGAACAGCAACAGTTATTCCCCTCCACAGAGGTAGGTTAGCAACAGACCCAGGCAATTACAGACCCATAAGCCTTTCCAGCCTCATATGTAAGGCCATGGAATGCATCATTATGGATCTCATAAATAGACATAAGCAACCTCCAAACCCTGGATCCAACCCAGTTCGGCTTCATCAAGGGCAGATGTTGCCTGTTAAATCTGGTGGATTTCTTCAAAAATGTGACCAAGGCCATTAATGAGGGCAGATCTGTACACACTGCATACATTGACTTGGCAAAGGCTTTTGACACATTCCCACACTCAGGCATTACCGATAAACTTAGTGACCTGAATGTGAACCCTTTTGTTTTAAGATGGGTTGCCAACTGGCTCACAAACTGGGCACACACTATCAAGGTGGGTGACTCCACATCAGCTAGCAGACCTGTCACCAGCAAGGTGCCACAGGGGTCAGTGATGGGCCTTCTTCTGATTGGTATATACTTGTCAAGAGTTCAGGCCAAAACTAAGGGGTTGTGGTGACCAAGTTTGCAGATGACTGCATACTGGGTGCAATTATCAAATCCCCAAAATGATGTCACTATCCTCCATGATGGGATTATGCAAACCAATGACTGGTGTCTTAGTCACGGTCTCAAACTGAATGTAAAGAAATGTATCATTATTCCCTTTGGCAAAAACAATGTCCCCCTCACACTATCAAATCAACAACAATATCCTAAGTACCCTTGAAGTGGAAGGGATCTGGGATTGCAAGTAGACTGTGACCTTAACCTCGGTCACTGTGTGTCTACTGCAGTAAGGAAGACTTTCTATGCAGCACACTTGATTAGTAAAGGCATCACCTTGAGAGGAAAGGAGGTTATTACCCCTCTATATGTGGCACTAATCAGGCCCATAATTGAGTGGAACTCCCTGTTCGGCATGTACCATACAAAGCACCTGCAGCAGTTGGAGAGACTTCAGAGGTTTCTAACAAAGAAGATCAGGGGAGTTCAGCACATGCCATGCAAAGACTGATTAAAGTCCCTGTCACTATACTGTATATCGTATAGCTTTCTTAGGGGAGAATTATGCCTGGCTTACAGAGCAATCTCAGACCAAACCTGATGAACTTGCTGCACATCCATAAATCAAATGGGACTAGAGCTACCTGTTCCATGAACTTGAATATGGCCCGCGACTTAAATAGGACATGCTGGAGGGACAGATTTTCTCCCAGTGACTGACATATCTTTGGAATAGGCTGCCAATTCACGTGAAGCAGAGCACCTCTATGACACTGTTCAAGAGGAACCTGGACAAGTGGATGGGGCACAGTAAATTCTTACTGGGGATAGTGCCCAGAACCCACCTGGAGATGGGCAGTCATTACTAAATGCAGTCATCTGCAATGACTGGCATATCTGTGGTATTTCATTGGGATGAATCAGCTAGGCTTGAAATGACCTCCGGGTCAATAGCCTAGTAAACTCCTATGATCCTATGTCCTACATGATAATTTAATAAAAATGTTTCTTGTTTAAAAAAAAAAAAAAAAAAGACACTAGATCGCAGTACAAATATGGCCCATGTGTAGACTTGATTACTATCATGGTTAGTATTAGGGCACTGTATTTCTGTCTGCAAAGCTATACATTTATGAGCATAATATTAGGAAGTGCTTTAGTTAGGAGTGTGTTGAAGACTAGTTGTGTTAACATGAATGGCATTAGGTAAAGATTTTTTTAGTCAGTCTTTGAAATGTCCATATACTAATAGTAGCTGTAGAAAAGGAATATAATGTTAGGCCCATTTGTCATACCTGTGCTAAACATTTGAACTTTTACTAGGTACAGATTATTCAGTCAAACTTGTCAGGAATGCACATTTTTCTTCCACTGTATATTTTTAATGCTGTATTATTATTTATAGTAATATGAAGTGGTTTGTTCCAGATGACTGGAACAACTTTCTCAAATTACTTTTTTCTGTAAGAGTTAGGGTAGAAGGGAACTTATAATGGGTTGTACTTTCTTGAGTACTAAGTGAATTATTTTTATGGAGTCCAGTCATTTTTATTTATTGGTTTTTAAGGTTAGTGTTCAACTGCATTGTTGCTCCAGGTGTGATAGGTAGCCACTTGACATTTGTTATTGTTTAACGGTGGTTGGTTTGTGGGCTTAATTGAAAAAGTTTTTTGATTTTATTCGGTCTTTTGCACAGTATTGGTACTTTCAGAAGAAAGGCTTTAACAGTCTTGGTAGGTGTACGACAATGACAGTTGTTTTCCTTGCTTCCCGAGTTAACAAATATAATTATTTTGATTATACTTTTAACTAAGTTAGTACCTTAAGTGATTAGGTTTCAGCCTGAGAGTTAAAGGATAGATTTTGGTGCAATCCAAGTCTTAAAGTTACCTTTGTTGAAAGAACCGGTAGTTTTTTTGTCATGTCAGTGGTTGAACCTAGGCTAATGTGTTTCAAAGAGGATCATAGCATTTTTCTTTAATTTAAGCATAATTTATTTTGAAGCCAGTTCAAAAGTAATGCTAAATTTTTTGTAGCACATACCTGAGTGTACTAGATAACCAAGTAGACTTAGTAAGTAGTACATCATCTGTAAACCATAAATGATTTAAATCTGTTAGTTCTCATGTTAGATCATGTAGGAAAAGAACAAAGACTGCCCCCTGTGGGACTCCACTGTTGAAAAAGGTTTGAAGTTTGCTTGTTTTTAATGTCCTTTTTTAGGTAACTAGAAAATTAATTGCAGACCTTGTAAGAAAATACTTTGCAGTAGTGTATGAGAAGATATGCTGTGATGACTGATTCAGATTCTCTTTAAGGGATTTGGCAATTTAGTTTTCTTGTAGTAAATAGAAGAAGTTTGACTTGAATCGTAGACAATCTGAAGTAGGAAGACTTCATTTGTCTGCAACCTGTGGGATTCGGATCCGACATCAGATCCGAGCCGGCAATTCATAAGCTTTAGGATCCGAGCTCCTAGCTCCTCCCTTTACCCATAATCCCCTGCTAAGCCCTGACTGACCTCAGATTTCATTTGCCGCGTTCAATAGCTGACAGGAATTTCGAGCTCCATAGCGAAAGGAAATTGGAGGCTCAGATGCAGATGGGAGTGCTCCTGGCCCCCCCCATCCAGGAGGGGCCTCGACCCCTTTTTTCGCCCCCATAGCTCCTTCTCCGACCCGACTCCCGGGTTCGGAGCTTTCGGAGCCGGGCAGCATTGGATCCGGGGGTGGGTCAGATCCAACTGGTTGGCGCACCTCGGATCCGATCCCTCCCTTGAGTGCTTCGGGTACTTCGGACCCGACCTCTCGGAGCCATGGGCCTAGCCTGGGATCCGAGGGAGCCGGTGTCTCTTCGACTCCGTCTAGGTCGGAGCGCACCGGTCTCTCAGATCCGACGGTCTCGGCTCCGGTTCTGATCGCTTCGTCGGATCCGAGTGGGGGTCGGCTCTCGGGTCTTAGAGAAGTCGGCTCCCCCTCGGCCTTCGACGTTGTGGAGAGGGTTCTGTCGAGGACAGCCGGACCCCCGGTCCCTGTCTCGGCTCCATCCCACACTCCCTCGCAGCTGGGCCAGGCTCCCATCAGACGGTCTCAGGGACAGCCCGCCTCAATGTCCCAAGTGGTTCCTTTGGAACAACTGGTTGCTGGCGAGGACTCCTCGGACAGTCCCCCCCGAGGAAGTGCCCTCGTAAGCATAAGTGTAAAAGGAGGCACGTGGACTCCCCCCGAGTCTATTACTGAAGACACGGACTTGGAGGAAGGGGAGGGCTCCCCAAGATCACCCCCAGAAGATGTCTCCTTTGGAGACATTATGGAAATGTTAAGGATCAGGGGGGGCGTCTGCCCCCAAGGCCTCCTCGGACGAGTCTGTGTTCTTGGAGGCATTTGAGGTGGGCCCGTCTACCTCTTGGGTGTCCCCTCCTGCCGACCCTCTGGTGGACCTTATTGCCACCAGAGCGTGGAAGGACCCAGACACCGTAAAGCCTGTTCCCAAATGTCCGGACCGGATTCTTAGTCCCCCATCGGACCGTACACATTGGAGTAAGGGACCCCCAGTAGATGCTATGCTGATGGCTGCAGCCACAAAGAGGGAATTGGCTCAGGAGAGTCCCTCTATGCATCCCCCGAGCAAGGAATCCCGCTCGATGGATCGCATTGGGAAGCGAGTCTTTAGTTCAGCAACCTTCTCCCTGAGGGTGCTGAACTATATGGCACACGTGATTAGGATGCAGCGAGACCTGATTAAGGAATACGCTGCATCTCCCCCAGAGTCCATGTCGGCGGAGGACAAACAAGTGTATTCCACCCGTATGGCCACTCTCAGAGCGGTGTCTAATACTTCTATGCGGCTCTTATCTCATGCAACAGAGGGAACCGCTAGAGCTAGCGGATCGGGCCTTGTTATGAGACGCCAGGCCTGGCTCCGGCACTGTGACTTCGTGGAGCCCTTCAAAGCGACCTTCGCGAATGCCCCCTTCGATGGTTCTGCCCTTTTTGGCAAAACGGTTCACGAAACGCTTGTCCAGAGCGAAAAGGACGGGAAGACACTGTCTGCCGTCGGAGTCCGCTTCTCAGCTCCCCAGAGGTTCTTCTCGAAGAACCAAAAGGGACAGAAGAAGATGTGGTTCCGGAAATCACAGCAATCCCAACCTGCTCCAGACAACCAGTCCTTCCGTGGAAGAGGAGGACAGGGAGGTCGCCGTCCTAGAGGCAGAGAGGCTCCTAGGAACTTTGGGTCCAGAGAACCTTTCTCTGACAGACCCACGCAGCACCCCTGATGGGTTACCCAGCTGCTCCTCTCTGGAGGCAGTCGGGGGGCGTTTTTTGAGGCACCTGACATCATGGGAGTCAATCACGTCAGACTTTTGGGTGCTTCGGGTGATATCCAGAGGCTATTCAATCCCCCTTCACAGGATACCCAGATCCAAAAACCTCCCCGATGTACCACCCGATCAACGGGAGGTGGCAGCTGTGGAAATCGCACAGCTGCTAACAAAAAGAGCCATCCATCACGTCCCCCGAGATCAGACTGGATCAGAGTTTTACTCCAGGTTCTTCTTGGTGCCAAAAAAGACGGGGGACTTAAGACCGATCCTAGACCTGTCACAACTGAACCTGTCTGTAACCAAACAAAAATTCCGGATGGTCACCTTACAATCTATCCTCCCTCTTTTGCGGGAGAACGATTGGATGTGCTCTATAGACCTCAAGGACGCGTACTACCACATTCTAATAGACAGACGGTCCAGGAGGTTCCTTCGCTTCCGGCTGGGAGCCAGGCACTACCAGTTCAGGGTCCTTCCCTTTGGTCTCACCTCTGCCCCCAGGGTGTTTACCAAGGTACTTGCAGTGATAGCGGCCCACCTGAGACTCCAGGGAATACAGGTGTTTCCATACCTGGACGACTGGCTCCTTACAGCGTCATCAAGGCATCTACTGTGCTCAACCAGGGACTATTTCCTTCATATAGCCCCTCGCCTAGGCATCACCATAAACCGAGAAAAATCTTCCCTGGCCCCCACACAGCTTATAGATTTTATAGGAGGAAGATTAGACACAAGAAACATGTGGGCATTCCTCACTGTAGATCGACTGGCCAACCTGAGGTGTCATATCACAGCCATCGTAGAACCTTCTCCGACTGCAGCTATGGTCCTGAGGGCCCTAGGTTCAATGGCGGCAGCCATCCCACTCCTCCTCCACGCTCAACTACACATGAGGATCCTTCAGTGGACCCTCCAGGTCCAATGGTCCCTGCTTTACCTTCCTCTCAACAGCCCGATAGCCATCAACAGAGCATGCAAGAGCTCCCTGTTCTGGTGGCTCCAGTCGACGGACCTCCTGACAGGGAGACCCTTCTGTACTGCATTCCCCCTAGCCACAGTGACCACGGACGCTTCTCGCCTCGGGTGGAGGGGGGGTATTCAGCGGGCAGGATTGTCCAAGGCACGTGGAACAGTTCAGAGACCTCCCTGCATATAAATGTTCTGGAGATGAGGGCAGTGCTATTAGCGTTGCAAGCACTACACAGCCTTCTTCCTGTAGGAACTATTGCTATCCAGACAGACAACATGTCGGTAGTCTGGTACATCAACAAACAGGGGGGGACCAGGTCCTACCCCCTTTGTCGAGAGGCCATGAGAGTATGGGAATGGGCAATCTCCACCAACCGCTTTCTTGTGGCAACGCACATTCCGGGAAGGTCCAACATTGTAGCGGACAAGCTCAGTCGCACCATTCTTTCCCCTCACGAATGGTCTCTCAATTCTCTAGTAGCGAAGCAGATTTTTGCCACCTGGGTGCAACCCTGTTGCGATCTTTTTACTTCTCCCTCAAGCGCCAAATGCGACAATTTCTTCGCTCTACTTCCCCCATTCGGGGAATCCCCGAGAGACGCCCTGGTGCATGCTTGGCCTCCCGGTCTCCTATACGCTTATCCTCCTCTTCCTCTAATGCAAACACTATTACAGAAAGCCAGCAGTTTGGGGAGCAGAATGATTCTCATTGTCCCATTCTGGCCTCGTCAGCCATGGTTCCCTTATGTATGGTCTCACCGAGTGAATCCGCCCTGGATTCTAGATCCACTTCCGGATCTCATTTCCCATGCTCATGGGCTTCCAATCCCGAACCTTCACACTCTGAAATTGACAGCTTGGCTGCTTCAGTTCCATCCCTAATCAAGACTCCCGGTATCTCTTCACCAGTGAAAGCCATCATAGCGGCTGCCCATAAACCTTCTACTAGGAAGGTTTATCGAAGCAAATGGAAGCAGTTCTCTATTTGGGCGGAACATAAAAATCTTGATCCCTTTTCCGCACCACTCTCTGCAGTACTAGACTTCTTGACAGACCTTTTCCAACAAGGAGCAAGCTCTTCGACGGTAAAGGTACAGATGGCAGCCATTTCTCATTACCATGTGGGTCATGACTCGACACCTCTCATGGCTGCAAAAATTTGTAAAACCTTTCTTAAGGGTGCTTTCCTCTTAAGACCTCCTGTTAAGAAAGCCGTACCACCTTGGGACTTATTTTTAGTGCTGCAGTCCCTAACCGCTCCTCCTTTTGAACCTGCAGCCTCTGTGGACTTGAAGTATCTTTCCTGGAAAACTGCTTTCTTAGTGGCCATTACGTCAGCTAGAAGAGTTTCAGAACTCCAAGCTCTGTGCGTCAAACCACCTTATCTCTCCTTTTTTCCTGATAGAGTCTCCCTCAGGACCAATCCTTCCTTTCTTCCAAAGATTGCTTCCGAATCCAGTATTAACCAATCTATTAATTTGCCAGTTTTCTTTCCCAAATATAAAAACAAAGGAGAATATAAACTGCATTCCTTAGATGTTCATAAACAACTGCATTTCTACATTCACAGAACAGCTGGTCATAGACAATCTGATCAACTGTTCGTCTCCTTTGCAAAATTCGCACTGGGTAAGGCAGTCTCTAAGGTCACCTTGTCAAAGTGGATTTCTAATTGTATCTTGCAGGCTTATGACACCTCAGGAAGGCCAGCTCCTCAGAGAATTACAGCACATTCTACAAGAGCAGTATCTACTTCTGTTGCCTTTAAATCTAGAGTACCATTAGATGATATCTGAGCAGCAGCCACTTGGACCTCATCTCATACTTTCATTTCATATTACAAAGTGGACGTTGTTTCCAGAGGGAGAGCATCCTTTGGCTCTGCGGTGCTCCGGAACATCCTTCCATGACAGCTGCCCAAGATCCAGGTAGCTGGGGACTCTGTCCCACAGGTTGCAGACAAATGAACTCTTCCTACTTCAGATTAAGAAGTTATGTACTCACCATAACGTTCCATCTGAATAGGTGACTTCATTTGAATGCAAACATCCCCCCCTCCATCCCCCTGACCTTTCAAGGCGCTATTAGTCCTGGTTTACCCAGGATTCTGTTATACTGGTATTCACAGGGCAAACTCAATCTGAGGTCAGTCAGGGCTTAGCAGGGGATTATGGGTAAAGGGAGGAGCTAGGAGCTCGGATCCTAAAGCTTATGAATTGCCGGCTCGGATCCGATGTCAGTTCCGAATCCCACAGGTTGCATCCAAATGAAGTCACCTACTCGGATGGAACGTTATGGTGAGTACATAACTTCTTATTATATTGTAAGACGTTGAAAGTACTATAGCTGGATCTGTAGCATTGTATATGCTCAATCTGTTCTATTCAATTCTGATACTTGTCTGTCTTCTGATCATTTTGCTAGCTTTCTTTTTTTATTACTTTTTTATTTGGTTTTAAAACAGTAGATAAACCAGTTATAAAACAATTATTTATGTAGATCCACAGCTGATCAATATATCAAAGTTATACATATCAACAATTAATATTTTTCAAACAAGTGTTTAATTGTAAGCCAAGAGAACCAAACGAGGCGGTGTTTCTATCTATATTAGAGATAAATTCGCCTCCCATCTAGTTAGACTGGACAACTCTATGGAGTTGTTCCAAGTTCAGGTTACTGTGTGTAAGACACCCATTCAAGTCGTAGCCAGTTGTAGATCCCTCTCCATGAGTCATGATGTGCACGAAGCCTACTTGACCAAACCGGAGTCAATCCAAATATTGCCAAACACTCTATTTATGTGTGATTTCAATTATCCCACCACCAACTGAGAAACCTACTCTAGCCCTAACTTGTTAGTGTAAAGGTTCCTTGACTTCAACTCAAAGGTCGTAGAACAAATTGTTCAAACCCCAACAAGAGAAACAAATGTACTAGATCTGGTCCTCACTAACATGACAAATACATGTACTGCCACAATTGTCAGTCCCTCATTAGTTAAATCTGATCACAAATCAGTCACCTTTGAGCTGACACTAACACTAGAACTCACAAATGGCAAAGTCAGACTAAAGAACGTCACTAAGGCATACTATGCTCCCTTAGAGGTAGGTATAAATGCATTGCAAACCCCACCCCCAGCTGGAAGTTGTAACTACACTGAAGCTTACACTATAGTTCTGTGCAATCACTTGCATAAGTGTATAGTCTTGGCTGTTCAGAGAAAATGAAAGCCAGAGCCCAAGTAAAAACAAGCCTTCCCTGGTGGACATCCACCGTTAACAAACTTTACAACAAGTGCAAAATGTTGCTGTCCAAGAAAACAAAGGCAAGGCCCCAACAATAGAAAAGCACCCTCCTCAGCCTCAACAGGCAAATAAGACAATTTGTCAAACCCTCTAAGGGCATCTTTTAAAAAACTTAGCAAGCACAGCCAATGATAACCATAAGGCTTTTACAGCTATTGTGACTAACTGCATCACACACACTGACCCCACAGAAATAGCAAATCTGCTTGTGGATAGATTTGGCAAAAATGTCACTCTTATCCCCTCCAAACCTGTCACAAACCTTACCTCCAACTCCCCACCAGCCCTACACATCTAAAGAGGAGATCATTAAAGCCTTGTTTGTTTGTTTGTGTCTTTCGGCTTTTCCCGGTTAGGGGTCGCCACAGCGGCACTCCGGTCTGCTAATGATTAGCAGTAGAGTTTTACATGCTGGCTTGCTGGGCCTGACGCACAACCTTCAATGAAGGAACGCCCATTCACGCATGTCGCCACACAGAAGACGCTCTAACTGAGAATCGAACGGGCAACGTCTCACTGTGAGGCGACAACGCTTGTCCAAGACAAAAAAAAACAGCTTCTATGGGACCAGGCGGCATCCATGGCTGTCTTCTAAACGAGCTAGAACATGAACTAGCATCACCATTAAGTATCCTATTCAATAGTAGCCTAACCACAGGCTTTGTTCCTGCAGAATGGAGAATAGCAACAGTTATTCCCTTCCACAAAGTTGGCTTGGCAACAGATCCAGGGAATTATAGACCCATAAGTGTGACCAGCCTTGTCTATAAGGCATGGAACATATCATCATGGACCTAATTAATAAAGACATACGTGACCACCAAACCCTGGCTCCAACCCAATTCAGCTTCATCAAGGGTAGATCCTGCCTGTTAAACCTGGTGGATTTCTTCGAAAATGTGACCAGGGCCATTGGCAAGGGCAAATGTATGCACACAGCATACCTCAACTTTTCAAAGGCTTTCAGCACAATTCCACACTTGGGCATTATCTATGAACTTAGCAAACTAAATGTAAACTCCTTTGTTATAAGATGGGTTACCAACTGGCTCACAAACCAGACACACACTATCAAAGTGGGTGACTCTACATCAACTAGCAAATCTCTCACCAACTGGATGTCACAAGGATTGGTGCTGGGCCCCCTACTGTTTGGTATATACTTCTCAGAAGTTCAGGCAAAAAATAAGCGGCTGTGGCTGCCCAAGTTTACGGATGACTGCAAACTAGGTGCAATTATGGAATCCCCAAATTATGTCATTATACTTCAGGAGGGTCTCATGCAGACTAGCAACTGGTGTCTTAGTCATGGTTTCAAACTGAATGCAAAGAAATGCATCATCATTCCCTTTGGCAAAAACAATTTCCCTTCACACTATCAAATCGGCAACAATACCCTAAGTACCTACAAAGTATTAAGGTACCTGGGATCACAAGTTGACAGCGACCTTAACTTTAACCACCATGTGTCTATTGTATTAAGGAAGGCTTTCTGTGTAGCACACTTGATTAGTAAAGGCATTGCCTCTAGAGTAGAAGTTATAACCCTTTTGCATTTGTCACTAATCAGGCCCATAATCGAGTCTAATGCCCCTTTTGGCATATACTGCACAAAGCAACTGCAGCAATTTTAGAGAGACATCAGAGGATGTTCATCGTGTTTCACTGTTGCAGTCATTACACTTGGGTTATCCTGCTGGCAGGCTACCCGCAGTTGGCCTGAATTCCAAAGTCCTGGTCCGGCGTCGGTTGCTGTCGCCTCTCCCCTGGCGTCAGTGCACTAGGGGTATAAAAGATGCAGCCAACGCCATTTTCTTCAGTCTTTCTTGCCGCATGGTGCCCGAAGCAAAAGCAGTTCGTAAGTGCCGGTCGGCCGACTCCTGAGATTTTCGAAATTAAAATTCAGACCCAAAGTCTTCTATAAAGCTAAGTACCCCGTTGGGGAAACTTTTTTTCTTGTTCCAGACCGATGTCAGAAAAACTTAACAATTGTATTTCTTGTGGGAAGCAAATACCTCATAAGGATTTTCATTCTTACTGTATTCCTTGCCTAGGCCCTGACCACAACGTTGCTAGTTGTCGGTTTTGTGCTAGATTTAACCAATGCACTATTAAGCGTCTGTACGACTTTGCTTTTCATTACTTTGGCCGAAGGTGTAACTACATAATGCCGTCAGAACAACTGACCGGAGTTCATAGAAAATGCAAGGAAAAAGAAAAGGACAGGCATCCGAGGTCCAAAACCGATGACAAAACCTCTTCTAGGCCAGTCGCCGGTTCGCTGGTTCTCAGTGAGGCGATTTCGAAGCCCCTGACACCCTCTACCTCAGAGCCACAGGCCTCCTCTGACTCCCACGTGGAGACAACTAGGCCTCTGGATACTCAAGGTATTGGGCCTTCGGAAACTAATCCCTCAGATGGGTCCAGAGCTGCTGAGCAGGCATCAGCTTCTGAAGGTGTTTTCAGACGTACACAGCTTTATATCAAGCCAACATCAGCATCCAAGACAAAGACTAAAACAGTTTTAAAGACAAGGAAACAAGTACAGCATTCTCCAGGACAGACTTCCCTTGCCTAAGAAACAGATGCTCAAAATGTCCGAAGACCTAATTACTTTGATCAGGGGTTCCCATTCCCCTCCTGATAAGAGGCCTAGGCAAGATACTGAATATGTTTCCTCTGATCAGGTTTCCATTTCCTCTGACTCCTCTTCAGAACAGGGATACTCTATTCCTCCCTATGAGGATTCTGATGCTGAAGAATCTATTCCTTCAGCTTCTCCTCCTAAAGATTACTCATTTGGGGAAACCCTGCATACCATGAGGCAGCATTTCCACTGGGAGAGCCAAGATTATTCAGATTCTAAGAAAAGGCTCAGAGACTTTCTTTTACTACCTCAGCACAGACCTCTTGCTATTCCACCTGTTCTAGACATTGTAGATGATGTATTTTCAGAGTCCGGCCTATCTCCCGACTCTTTACCTCCTGCACCTGTTAAGCCAGACAAATACTACAGGGTTCCAGATTTTCATAAATTTCTATATAAAAACCCTGCTGCTGACCCAGAAACTATTTCTCAGGGTCCCAAAGGGGTCAAGGCTGCTACTGCAAAAAACCCTGTCCCCTCAGATAGAGATTCTAGGGCACTGGACAGATGGGGGAAAAAGTTTACACTTCTGGTACCTTGGCTGTAAGGGCTTTAAATTGTCAGTTTCATACGCTTAAATATCAGCAGTACTTAATGTCTCTGTTAAAGCAGAAAATGTTGACAAATTCTGAATGTTCTGAGAACAAGGAATTGCAGAATTTATTGCATGCAGCTAAACAAGTGGGAAAACATACTTTGCAATGTGGTTATGATTCACTGGAGGCCTCTTGCAGGGCCACTGTAACAGGATCTGTCATTAGAAGGCATGCTTGGTTAATCATGTTAAAGCAAAATTATTGGATGTTCCATTACAGCATGATACTTTGTTTGGTGTTAAGGCAGAAGAGTTGTTGAAGAAAATGGAGGATACAGGCACCCAGATTTAGCAGGAACTGGCCTTCTAAGAATTGGTCCTTTCACATGTCAGACAGGCGACAAAGAGGCAGATACAGACGCCATAGAGGCAGATAGCCCCAGGGCTCATACAGGCCCAAACAATGGGGTGCTTCTACCTCCAAAAGCGGAGAAGACTAATCACAGCCATATAGGAAACGGTCCCAATGACTTCCCTCTGCCAATGCCAAGTATTTCTCTTTTGGCAGCACCCTTAGGGGGAAAGCTAGCACTTTTTTCACAAAATTGGCACACGATCACCCAGGACAAATGGGTCTGAAATATAGTCTCTCGAGGCTATAGGTTCCACTTTCACACCCTTCTAAAGGCAAAAGATATGCCAAACCTGCCACACAATCAATGGGCAGAGGCACAAAAACAAGTTTCATCTCTCATGGACATGAGGGCTATTCAGCCAGTGCCACAACAAGAGCAGAGACAAGGATTTTACTCAACACTTTTCTTAGTACCAAGAAAGGACAAAGCATGGAGACCAATTCTGGACCTGTCTATTCTAAATACTTTTCTGGACGTTCCGAAATTCAAAATGTTGACTCTGCGGCAGCTTCTGCCCATGCTGGGCAAGAAGGCTTGGCTTGTAACTTTGGACCTCAGAGGCATACCTGCATGTCCCAATCAGACAATCTTGCAGAAGATACCTCAGATTCATAGCTGGCTCAATGCACTACTGGGTTAAAGGTACTTCATTTTCTGCAAGTGGAGAATTGCGAAGAGTCATTATGAGAGGCAGAGGAGTCTGAGTCATAATTCGGGGCTTTGTCATGGAAGAAGCACTTCAAATTCAGTTTACGCACATATAGGCGTAAATCCAGTAGTAAATCAGTTAAGGAAGTGCGATGTGCGGGAATAAATGTGAATCCCCTGTTCAAGACGTTGAGGTGGCTAGCAGAAAAGTTGCGTCCTGTTAAATTAAATACAGCACAACTGGTAGACGCAGCAGAGGGTTCTGAATGGTCCGGGATGGCAGAGGAGGCAGGAAAAGAAGTAGAGGCTTCATTCAAGTGTAAGTGGTCACTGGTAAATGTAGAATGGATAGCCATTTAAGTGCGCATTTGAGGTTAACATTCTCATTGAGCCCACCAAACCTGGGCTCAATGAGAATGTTAACCTCAAATGCGCACTTAAATGGATTAGGTGAGACTTGTGTGCAAGTTTCAGGAGAGCAATATGATCGGCGGTCACCATTTTTTGCCTGGACCTGAGATTAATGGAGCTGAAAGAACAAGTAAGCAAATCCGAGTACCCCCACCTTGC
>NC_056739.1:129792832-129902832 GCF_019279795.1 Protopterus annectens | reverse complement strand
AGTCTCTCATCCTCTCCTTCCGCAAAAACTGACAAACCTTAATTTCTCACCTCCTACTGTATCCTGGTTTAAAAGTTATCTATGTGATCGCTACCAGTCAGTAAAATGGCTCTCAGCCCACACCCCCTTGCTCACCATTAAAACAGGTGTACCTCTAGGTTCCATCCTTGGTCCACTACTTTTCAATATCTTTACCAATCTTCTCTCCTCTTCCTCTCCTGACTCATTTGTTATATACAGTATGCATATGACTCTACAGTCATCTCAGTGGCTGACTCTATAACTCAACTTACATCAGTTACTCAGACTTCCTTCAACTCAGTAGAAAAATGGCTATCCAATAACCTACTTATTCTCAATTCAAACAAGACTAAACTACTACTCTTTCTTCTTCCAAAAACCCTTGACTACATCAAATCATCTTTCACAATGCTGTCTCTAAATAATACCCCTATACAGGTAGACAACAGCACAAAACTACTAGGCGTCATCATTGACGACCATTTAGTTTGATTTACATTATCAACAATTGCATTAAGAAAATGCATCAGAAGTTAGGATTACTGTACCGTAACAGGAAGTTTCTTAATAAGGAAGCTAAGTTAACCCTATCTAACTCTTACCTCTTACCCACCTTACTCTATTGTTCTCAAATTCTAACTAACCTCAACACTGGACTATTAGCCAAACTTGAAACAACTTAAAATAAGATTGCCAAATTCGCTGCACAGTATACATATAGGTACCATCACGGTCTGTCATTGAAAGAACTACACTGGCTTGAACTACCCAACCTTCACCTACTAACTCAGACACAGATCATTCATTCATTTCTCTACAAACCCTCTTATTGTCCAACTCTCTGTACTCTAATCTCCTACTGCACCCCAACAAGATCTCTCCATAGTTCCAGCCAAGGGCTATTACAAATTCACAAACCTAAAACTAAAATAGGGCAAAATTTCTACAGTTTTAGCCCTGCTAAGACTTGGAGTAATATACCACTCCAAATCAGGATTCTTCAGCAACAAAAACAATTCAAAACAGACACTTAACAATACCTACAGTCTAAATGGATATGTCAGTGTAATCATCCCCCATAAACCTGTCTCCCCTAGTTTCTAACTCTCTAGCTCCATCTCCTATCCCTCCTTTCAGCTGTATTCCACTTCTTATTTCAACAGTTACCAAAACTAATCACAAGTAAATATGATGTTATTTCTTTAACTTCATTGTATTAAGATTTTATGCTTTTTGTATCGTGTACACTTTTGTTACTTGTCCATTTATTAGTACCATGGATGTTATTCATGCAATCTATATTGGAGCTTTTCTCCTCCGGCCTCCTCTGAAAAAGGGCTGCTTAGCTCAGACCGACATTCCCAGACATCAAATGTAAAATAAATTTTATATATATATATATATATAATTTATCAACAAACAAACTTCAGTGGCATAGTGAGTTAAAAATATGAATAAAGAGACTGCACATGAACTGATCATTTTAGCGCTTTCTTTCCTTTGATATCTCAGAAGTTCTTCAGAAACAGAATAATTTTAAAACTTTAGGAGAGCTGGATTATATAATCGTAAAATAAATGCATTCAAGTAATAAAACAATATTACATCCAATCTAAAAAGCTGGTAAACAGTAATATGTGGTCTTTTTTTTTTTTTTTTTTTTGCATCAATAAGCCCTTTACTTATGTTAACTTCATGATCGTGAAAAACTTTGAATAATAATCAGAACAGCTCGAGTATCCATTTGTTGAGTTTTTTGTCCCCACTGCCTGCCAGTGATCAGACCCTCTCTCAGACATCAGACTCATTCATTCTCTATATGTTTGGGATGGAAGGTGACTGAGAGGGGCCGTCATTTAGGTGGTCATTATGGATCTGTTTATTTTTTAAGACATCCCTAATTTAATTTAACAGCACATTCCCAGTAATATGCCCTGTATTTGGTATGCACTGAATCATTCAGTGTGTGTAACTCAGTCTCACAAATTACATAATCCCTTAGGATAGTCCTCCACTTGAAGTCAGTGCTGCTGTGGTGTTCCCACTAGGGATTCAACCATATGAACATGCAGTCTCGCACTCCTCCCCCATCCCCCAAGAGAGATTAGCCAGGAAAGCCTTAGTATTCCTCTCTTTCCCATTGCTAGCTCTAGCTTGTATACAAGTGACTAATCAAACTCAGGGGACCTGGGTCCTAGTCAGGTTGTTACCCCTCAGTACCAATGGAGCAAACCTCAAGGATATATTCCTGATATTACACACATATGTTCTTTCTTTGTGGTCTTCCTGGTTATGCAGAAGAAATTCTCCATTTCCATGAATTATTATTGTGTTAAGCACTACACACAGCACATTCTGAACTTCTTGCTCTTTTTAACACTGCTATTCCTCACCAGAGTAAAATATTGCAGGTTCTTTGTTCACTCTGCACATTTCTTTCATAATTTTGCTGTTTTTCCCTATGTGATTAGGTACTATGAATTTATCAGTGTTGAACACCTAGCTTTATAAACAGTGAATCTCTTCTTTGAATGAGACAAATGCTTGTTTTCCCTTCCTCGTGGCAGTTTTCTGTTCTGCCAACCTTGTCTAACCACTTCTTGAAACATCTGCAGTCTCAGGATTAAACTCATTATACAGCTGGAACTCCAAACCTTAAATAAGGTCATAGGAGATTACTAAACTAGCAACCCGGAGGACATTTTAAGCCGTGTAGTTTCATCCCAGTGTATTACCATAGAAATGCTAGTCAATGCCTAAGATTGCATTTAGTGATTTCCAAGACGTTTGTCTGCTGTATCCCTGGTAAAAATTTATGGTGCTGCATTCACTCGTCCAGATTCCTCTTGAACAGTGTTGTAGAGCTGCTCTGTTTCACATGAATTGGTAGCCTTTTCCAAAGACACTGCAGTCAATGGGAGAAAATCTGTTCCTCCAGCATGTCCTATTTAAACTGCAGGCCATGTTTAGGTCCCTAGAACAGGTGGCCCTAGTCCCATTTGATATACAGATATGCAGCAAGTTTAAGTTTGGGTCTTGGATTGCTGTGTACGCCAGGAATAAGTCTTTGCCTAAGATATGGAGTATAATGACAATGCCTTTAGTCAGTCTGTTTGAGGCGCATGCTGGTGCCCCTTGATTCTCTTTGTTAGAAATCTCTCAGGTCTCTCTAATTGCTGCAGCTGCTTAGTGCAGTACATGCCAAATGGGGCATTATGGGCAGGATAAGTACTGAGTATTGGGGGGGGGTCATAACTTTTGCTTTCAAGACAATGCCTTTACTAATAAAGTGTGCTACATAGAAAGTTTTCCTTACTACAGTAGACACATGGTGGTTGAAGTTAAGGTCGCAGTCAACTTCTGATCCCAGCTCTCTTACCACTTCATGGGTATTTTGTTGATTTGATAATGTGAGGGGACATTGTGCTGAAGGGAATGATGATGCATTTCTTTGCATTCAGTTTGAGACTGTGACTAATACACCAGTTGTTGATCTGCATGAGGCCCTCCTAGAGTATACTGACATTTGGGGATTCTGTGATTGCACCTGATTGCACCTAGTCTACAGTCGTCTGCAAAGTTGGTCAGCTACAACCCCTTAGTTTTGACCTGAAGTTCTCAGAAGTATATGCCAACCAGTAGGGGGCCCAGCACTGACCCCTGTGGCATCCCACTGTTTGTAACAGGTCTGCTGGTTGATGTGGAGTCACCCACTTTGATATTGCTTGTCCAGTTTGTGAGCCAGTTGGCAAACCCATCTTACAATGAAGGGGTTTACATTCCGTTTGCTAAGTTTATTGGTAATGCCAGTTGCATTCACAGGTAACTGTGGAATTAGCCAGGTAATTTCTCTTTCATTAGCAAACAAGTCGTGCTGCTTTGGCGAATATGATTGTGCCACAATATTTGCAGTATTCACCTTTTCTTGACAAATACTTAACTAGGTCATACTTCTGTAATTGAAGCAACACTCTTAGTAGTCTTGGAGGTTCCTCATATAATGAGTTCTTAAATGTACTTTATAATGACTTATGGTAGCTTTCCACCAACATTGTTTTCCATTAAACAGATTTATGGAATTTTTCACAAACATATACTATGACAAGGGACTATTTTTGTACCTGCACATATTTTTTCCTGAAAACCAGTGTACATTCTGAATATAGAAGCAGCTGGTTTATCTTCTTGCAGAATCACTGCAGTTGTTCTGTTGTGGCCAGCATATACTTCTCAAGTAACTGCCTTTCTTTTTTACATTAAAATATTTCTGTATTATGTCACCAATTTTGTTTCTATGCTCTTCTTAATGCAAACGTATTTTTGAGATATTTAGAAAAAACTCAGAAATTGCTGCTTCATAACAAGAAATCTTGACTTTTTTTTTTCCCTGCAGGACATATTTTACTGCTGCTATTTCTCATTGTCTGGTTTCACGCCTTCAGATGTTAAATATGACCATATATCAGCACTATACTTCCAGCTGTGCATTGTTTTGTTCAGCTTGAGGATGTTTTTTTTCATATTGTTGCTTGGTCTGACACCACATTTGGATGTCACCAGTAGCATGAAACCATCAAACTCTTTAGAGCCATTGGCAAAGAAAATAAGGAACTCAGAAATTCAAAGATATAATTAGTATACTGATCAAGAAAAGTTGGCTTTTTGTGCAGAATATTTTGTACTTGATAAATCCAGAAAAGGACATTTTGTTGTGGAATATTTTGAGACACTTTCAAGTCTTTTTGGAACATAAAATTAATATAGATAAAACAAAGGCTATAGCTGTAAAATACAGATTGGTTTAGAAGTACCCATATTTATCAGGAGCAATAAGATTAAGTATTTAAGAGTATAGATTTAAAAAGCTTCTGTTATGGCAGCTGAGGATACATGGGAAGAGACTAAAAACATAATACAAAAACTGAGAAACTGGAAGCTGTGTTTCTTGATATGGATAGTAAGATATAAGCAGTGAAAATGTTTTTAATCCCTTTAGTTTTGTATGCAGGTCAGCCATATTTTGTATCAACCGGAGGAAAAGTTGGAGATGCTCATGAAGAACTGAAAGAATTTATCTGAGAGGGGAAGAGAGTGATAGTTAAGTGGGACAAGACCTTCCAATAGAACAAGGTGGTTTATGGTTACCTGATATACTTAACTCAAGCAGAAGGTCACAAATTAAAGTGCAAAGGTGGTGACCATGAAACCGGGATGAAGCTCAAGAAATGAGGGAGTGGGATTTTGGATTCAGATCCTTAAAGAGAATAACTACTACCATACATGCTATTATATTCATAAAGTTGCAGAAAGTATTCTGAGAAGTAAATGAACATGGAAATGGAGAATGAATTTGTCAATAGAAATTATGTCCAGTAGGGGTACAGAAAATTGGCAAGAGGGGGGCTGGGATTTACTGGATATCACTGTCAAAGGAACCAAGGTATTGAGACAGAAATGTAATAGAGTGAGATAAGGGCGAGAATATGTTTGGACTGATGGTTAGAGACTGCCTTCCCTACCTGGGCTTGATATGGTATAGGCAAAGAGAAAGGGGTGACCTAAGTGAAGGACTTGCTCTGATAGAGTTTTTAGTTGAATCTAGAACAGAAGCTGCTGTTAAAAGGAGAATATTTAGTAGGCCATATAAAATATTTCATAGTAGTTATAGCACTCAATCAGAGGAGGTTAGAGGAGATTGGGAAGACAGACTGGATAAGCAATCTACAAGGGAACAATGGGAGGGCATTTGTATGTCCCCAAGTATGCAGCAAATTCCAGAATGTTTAGGATTTTTGCTTGGAAGTATTTGCATACATATTTTTATACCCCAAGCAGACTTCAAAGTATTTTTCCTCATCTAGATAATAAATGTTGGAGGTGTGATGAGGAAGAAAAATGTAATTTGGAACATGTCTTAAAGAGTTCAATGAGTTGGCAGATTTTAAAAAAAATTCCCACAGAGTATTCTTGTCAGACCTGCTGGGTGAATAAATGTCTGTAACTAAGGAAATGCTTCCTTTGAGCTAGGACATAGGATCTGAATTATCTAGACATAGTAAGGCCTTATCCAAGTTTTAGTCTTTTGGCTGCCAAAAAATGAAGTACTAGAAAATGGAAATAAAAATCTAAACCAACTATATTTAAAGTACTGAATTTTATAAAAGAGATAAAAGAATTGGAAGAGGTATATTTAGAAAAAGGACTGAGCAGATTACTGAGAGATAATGGAATCAGTGGGAATAACACATGCAGAATAATATTCAGGAGAAGGAGTGAGGCTTAAGAGAAGGCAGGAATTTAGCAATTAATGTTATGTTAGATTGATGGTTATAAAGAAAAACATATACGATATACAATGTATGCAAATGGTAAAAATATTTATATGGTTTGTTTTCTTTTCTGTTAATGTATATGTATCTATGTAAGTTATATTTTAATAAAGGTGTTTAAAAAGACATTTAAACCCCTTGGTCCCCTCTGCTGCAGCTCTTTGAAACTGTTACGGTACTGGCAGAACCCCTAGTAGGAGTTTGAGAAATCTGTATCTTCCCACAGGTGAATTCAAATTACACTGTTTGAAACTCTGTTCTGAGCTTAATATGCTAATATCCTTGATAAGCATCAAGTTCAGAAGAATACTTGCTCTAGAGTAACAGATACCACCTTCTCAGGATATAAAGCAGACAATGCTGTTTTTTGTAATTTAATAAGATCTTGCATTTTATCTGGCTTCACAACAATGATTGTGCTGTTTTCTCATTGAGTATGCAGGGAAGTCTTCAGGAACAGTTGGTATTCTTGTGGAAGTGTGGAAGCTAGAAAGGAAAAAATAACGATATAGAAGATTTTGTTTAAAAATATTTTAAAAGGAAGTGAAGTGCTGATATCTTGGGAGATAGCTGCTGTGGCTCTACTACCCAAAGAAAGTAAAGATCAGTCAGACCCCGCTTCATATAGAATAATTTCATTTGTAAATCATGAGTAATAAGGGCTTATGTCTAGAATAGCTAAAAGATAGATATGGATCTTCTGGCTTTATGTAGGGGAGGCAAACGTTCTACAATATCAGTAGAACAGTGATGATCAAATTGAAGCAGAATGTAAGAAAATGCAGCTGTTATTTGTGGGTCTTGATGCAGATAGACCATTCATCCCTTTCTGAGGGAAGAATTAAAGTGTGGGGGTCCCTTTCTGATATGTTGTATTTGAACAGAGGAATAAGGCATAGGTGTCCCCTTTTCCTTTTATTTGCTTTATATTTAGAGCCATTGGCAAGTAAAATAAGGGGCTCAAACTCAAGTGTTATGGTAATCCAGAAAAGTTGTCTTTATGTACAAATAGTATTTTATATCTCCGGTGGTGGTGCTGCGGTAGCATTGTCGCTTCACAGCAAGACGTCCTGTTTGATTCTCAGCTAGAGCGTCTTCTATGTGGAGATATGTATGAATGGGCGTACCTTCGTTGAAGGTTGTGCATCAGGGCCGGCAACTCAGCACGTAAAAATCTACTGCCAATCATTAGCGGACCAAAGTTCCGCTGTGGCGACCCCTATCCGGGAAAAGCCGAAAGACGCAACAATAACAACTTGATACATCCAGAAAAGGACATGTCAGTGTTGTGGAACATTTTGAGACAGTTCAAGTCTCTTCTGGATATAAAATTAATGAACATAAAACAAAGGCTATAACCGAAAAATTATGTACCCACATACAGATTGTTTCAGCACTACCCATACTTATGAGGACACAATAAAATGAAGTATTTAGAAGTATGAATTAAAATGTTGCTGTTATTGCAGCTATCAATATGTGGTAAGAAATTAAATAAAAAAAAAGAATACAAAAACTGAAAAACCTAAAACTTATGGTTTATAGATAGGATACAAGCAGTGAAAATGTTTGTCTCTCTAACATATAGGTCAGGCATATTATTAATGAGAAGAGACTTTGTGAATAATAATTAGTAGAGATGAAGGAATTTATATGGGAGGGGAAGAGGGCAAAAATTAAATGTGATAAGCTGACCCTATCGAACAAGGTGATTTAGGATTACCTTATTTGGAGGGATATTTTAGAGCTGCTCAGCTGAAGCTCATGTACATAACACAAGCAGAAGTTTGTAATTCAAAGTGGAAAGGGATAATGAAGAAGCCGGGGAGATTTGAAGAAATAAGGAGAGAGTAGAATTTAGATGCCGATCCTTACGAAGAATAACAACCATCATAAAGAATATTATTATAGTTTGTAAAGTAGCAAAAAGTATTCTAAGAATAAAGCCAACATAACAATGGAGAAAGGAGATTTTTTGCCAGTAGGGCTGAATGCAAGTATGGAAATACAGAAAATATGTAAGAGAGGGCTGAAATCTAGTGGAGAAAATTGGTAAAGGAATCAAGGTATTGGGAGCAAATAACTAGAGATGGAAAGGTAATAGAGTAGGATGAGGCCAAGAAGACGTTTGGACTACAGGCTAGAGACTTCCTTCTTTGCCAAGGATTGATATTAGAGTATAGGCAAAGAGAAAGGAATAAGGAAATCCTAAGTGGAAGACCAGCTGTGGTAGTGTTTTTAGGTGAGTCGAGAACAGAAGCTGCTGTTAAAAAATGGGATAGACTATAACACGATAACTTTAAGAATCAGTCAGAGATGTTTAGAAAATATTGGAAGGAGAGACTGGTAATGGAATTTACAAGTACACACACACACACACACATATATTTTATATATATATATGTACACACACACACACACACACACATGTATGGATATATATATATATATATATATATATATATAGATACACTAGACAATCTCGACGTACTGAAATGTCGAGGTTCGGTACGTCGAGACCGAATAGTGGAAAGTGCAGTTAACCGAAACTACACTATGTCGAATCCGCCACTATCGTGGTGTCGTGTTCATGACGTGTGGTGCGGTTTGTGGATTTAACTGGGGTTTCAGGTAAGTGTTGTGTGTTTGAGGATAATGGGTAGGGATTTTAGTGTGTGTGCTGTGGTGTTTGTTGTGTGTTTGTGTGTTTAGTGTGACCTCGGAGTTAGAATATATAAGTGGGGGGTGCAGGGGGTGTGTGTATGTGTGCATATATATATATATATATATATATATATATATATATATATATATATATGTAGGTTAAGTGTGTTTGTGTGTGTTATGTTTGTTTAGTTGGGTAGGTGTATGTGTGTGATTATGTCCTGGTTTGTGTGTGTGAATGGTCGCAATTGTAGTATTCGTGATTGTGTGTTTTCGTATATGTGGTTTTTCAACTATTCAGTCTTGAAATACTGAAATTTCAGTATTTTGAGATTGTATAGTGAATCTATATCTATATCTATGTATATATATATATATATATATATATATATATATATGTATATATGTATATATATGGCTCCCAGGTATGCAACAAGTCCAGAAAGTTTAGGATTTTTTTTTTTGGGCTTGGAACTGTTTGCATAGGTATTTCTGTACCCCAAACAGACCTCATAGAATTTTTCCAGAGGTAGATAAACGTTGAAAGTGTAATAGGGGAGAAAGGGGTAATTAGAAGCATGTTTTCAGAAGTGTAATGAATTGGCACATTTTAAAAACTCCCTGCAGAGTACTCTATCAGAAATATTGGGGAAGTATACTGCTGTAACTAAGGAAATTATTATTTTGAGCAGATGCACATGGTATGATTTTCCTAGGCATAGAAAGGTCTTGTTAAGTTTAATTCTGTTGGCTGAAAAAAAAAATACTAGAAAATGAAAATCATGTTCAAACGAAATGTATTTGAGGGATTGGATATGAAGAGTGAAGGTGCAAATGTCACACAAATGGGAACTGCAGAAATAATACATGGAAAATAATGTTCACGAAGAGTGAGGTTTAGGGGAAGGCAGCAATTTATGTAGTGCTGAACCAATAGTTAAGAAAGAAAATGATATATAATGTATCTAAATGGAAAAATGTTAATATGTTTTTTTTTCTTTTCTATTAATCTATGTTTTAAGTGAGGGTGTTTAAAAAACAAAGAAAATAAATAGACTGGAGCTGCATCCTAAGAAATATTAAATAAAAAAGAAGGATGGCACTGGAGCAGGAGGGAGTTTGCAGGATTAAAGCCATGAAATTTCCTTTTTTGGTACCTGTTGCTGGGCTCCTTCCTCTGTCTCAAAATGTTCTTTGTTTTTAGGGTATGGCTTGAAGAGTCATGTGAGAACTCACACGGGTGAAAAACCTTATAAGTGTACAGAAGACATGTGCAAAAAAGCTTTCAAAACATCTGGTGATTTGCAGAAACATGTCCGCACTCACACGGGTAAGTTAATTTTCAGCATTCAGCTACCTGGGCTATAAAACATAGCCTACATTTAAACACTAGTAAGGGTTACAGCTAGATTTTTTTGTTCTATATGGCATTTTTTGCTGATGTTCTGAGACGTTTCATTAACGCACTTTTCAAATTTCAGAGTTTCCCCAGCCATTTGTCTGATCCTTTCCATGAGTTGTCCCTTCTGTTACTTGGGTATTTACTGATTATTCTGTATTTCTTCAGAGCCATACCGATGTAACATAATTATTTGCATGTCGTCATACCTAGTGGGTCACAAAAGTCCCCCCATTTCTGCTCAGGAGATGTGCCCATTTGGGTTTACGTTTAGTTTTGCAGGCATTAAAAACTTATCTAGTAAGATAGAATATAATAAAAAGAACTGGACAACGCTACTCAAACTGTTTAATCCAAAGACAAAGCCTTCAGGTTCAAACAACCCTTCATCAGTGTATGACATCAGAAAATAACAGTCCTTGTGTCTGTAAGGCAAACACCTTAACTGTTATGCCAGTCTCCCAAATAACAGTCCACTTATATGTTAATCACACATACAGCCCATTAATTAAACAATTAACAATCAATTAAAACCTTAAAGTAAAACAATATTAATGCAGGCATATTTGCCTATGTCTCAAAACTGGTTTCAGTGACACTGTTTGATTCAAACCAGGTAATTTGTCAGCATTCATTTGCAGAATCCATTCATATTCCCTGACTTCCAGTTTGTTATTGATGTCACCCCTTCTCAAATTTTTAACAACTCTGTCTGTAACCCTAAACATAAAAATGTGACACTTCTACATTCATTAGTATGTTAACCTAGTGAGTTAGTGCTGATATTTTTTCTAATATCTGACCCGTGTTCAATAATTCTTTTAGTCTTCTAGTGGATTTACCTACTTAGAAGGCTATGCATAGCTTACACGTTGCAAAGTGAATTATATTTGTTGTTACATGTTGTAGAACCCCTAAACCTATATTCTTTTGTAGTGACTGGATGAATAAACAAAACATTTTTACTAATAGCGTCACAGCAGCAGCAATTATAGCACAGAATGGTACAGTTTCTACTAGAAATCTCTTTATCCATTTTCATATGCATGTCTTTATGACATAATTTCTGTTTTAAGTTGGGGCAATTCCGATATGAGAAACTGGGGAGCATTATCTATTAGAGAGTGTAATTCAGGTAGCAACCTTAAAATGCACCAATTAGTACTAATAAGTCAGTAGTGTTCCTGTTAAAAGTCGTGACATAACAACCAACTTAAAACAGAAATTATGTTATAAAGACATGCATATGAAAATGGAAGAGATTTCTAGTAGAAACTGTACCATTCCGTGCTATAACTGCTGCTGCTGTGACATTATTAGTAAAAATGTTTTGTTTATTCATCCAGTCACTAGAAAAGAATATAGGTTTAGAGGTTCTACAACATGTAACACAACAAATATAGTTCACCTTGCAACGTGTAAGCTATTCATAGCCTTCTAAGTAGGTAAATCCACTAGGAGACTAAAAGAATTATTGAACACGGGTCGGATATTAGAAGGAATATCAGCACTCACTCACTAGGTTAACATACTAATGAATGTGGAAGTGGTCACATTTTTATGTTTAGGGTTATAGACAGAGTTGTTAAAAATTTGAGAAGGGGTGACATCAATAATAAACTGGAAGTCAGAGAATATGAATATATTCTGCGAATCAATGCTGACAAATTACCTGGTTTAAATCAAACAGTGTCACTGAAACCAGTTTTGTGACATAAGCAAATATGCCTGCATTAATATTGTTTTACTTTAAGGTTTTAATTGATTGTTAATTGTTTAATTAATGGGCTGTGTGTGATTAATATATAAATGGACTGTTATTTTCTGATGTTATACTATACCGAATGGCTAGACAAAGGGACCGAGCTAGTAAAGATGTGCAGCAGGTAAAGGTGATAAAGGATAATGAGGGAAACGTACTCACAAACGAGGAGAGTGTGTTGAGCAGATGGAAGGAGTACTTTGAGGGGCTGATGAATGAAGAGAATGAGAGGGGAGAGAAGGTTGGATGATGTGAGGATAGTGAATCATGAAGTGCAGTGGATTAGCAAGGAGGAAGTAAGGATAGCTATGAAGAGGATGAAGAACGGAAAGGCTGTTGGTCCAGATGACATACCTGTGGAAACATGGAGGTGTTTAGGTGAAATGGCAGTGGAGTTTTTAACTAGATTGTTTAATGAAATCTTGGAAAGTGAGAGGATGCCTGAGGAATGGAGAAAAAGTGTTTTGGTACCGATTTTTAAGAATAAGGGTGATGTGGAGAGCTGTAGTAACTACAGAGGGAGTAAATTAATCGGTCACAGCATGAAGTTATGGGAAAGAGTAGTGGAAGCTAGGTTAAGAAGGGAGGTGATGATTAGTGATCAGCAGTATGGTTTCATGCCAGGAAAGAACACTACAGATGCAATGTTTGCTTTGAGAGTGTTGATGGAGAAGTACAGAGAATGTCAGAAGGAGTTGCATTGTGTCTTTGTGGATTTAGAGAAAGCATATGACAGGGGGCCTAGAGAGGAGTTGTGGTATTGTATGAGGAAGTCGGGAGTGTCAGAGAAGTATGTAAGAGTGGTACAGGAGATGTACGAGGGTTGTGTGACAGCAGTGAGGTCTGCGGTGGGAGTGACGGATACGTTTAAGGTGGAGGTGGTATTACATCAAGGTTCAGCTCTGAGCCCTTTCTTATTTGTAATGGTGATGGACAGGTTGACAGACGGGATCAGACAGGAGTCCCCGTGGACTATGTTGTTTGTAGATGACATTGTGATCTGTAGTGAGAGCAGGGAACAGGTAGAGGAGACCCTGGAGAGGTGGAGATATGCTGTAGAGAGAAGAGGAATGAAGGTCAGCAGGACTAAGACAGAATATATGTGTGCGAATGAGAGGGAGGATAGAGGAATGGTGAGGATGCAGGGAGTAGAGGTGGCGAAGGTGGATGAGTTTAAATACTTGGGATCAACAGTTCAGAGTAATGGTGAGTGTGGAAGAGAGGTTGAAGAAGAGAGTACAGGCAGGATGGAGTGGGTGGAGAAGAGTGTCAGGAGTGATTTGTGACAGACGAGTACCAGTAAGAGTGAAAGGAAAGGTCTACAAGAGGGTAGTGAGACCAGCTATGTTATATGGGTTGGAGACAGTGGCATTGACAAAAAGGCAGGAGTCAGTGCTTGACATGGCAGAGTTGAAGATGTTAAGATTTGCACTGGGTGTGACGAGGATGGACAGGATTAGGAATAAGTATATTAGAGGGTCAGCCCAGGTTGGAAGATTTGGAGACAAAGCCAGAAAGGCAAGATTACGTTGGTTTGGGCATGTGCTGAGGAGGGATGCAGAGTATATTGGGGAAAAAGATGCTAAGGATGAAGCTGCCAGGTAACAGGAAAAGAGGAAGGCCTAAGTTAAGGTTTATGGATGTGGTGAGAGAAGACATGCAGGTGGTTGGTGTGACAGAGCAAGATGCAGAGGACAGGAAGACATGGAAACAGTTTATCTGCTGTGGCGACCCCTGACGGGAGCAGCCGAAAGAAGATACACTGATAAAGGCTTGTTTAAACCTGAAAGCTTTGTCTTTGGATTAAACAGTTTGAGTAGAGTTGTCCAGTACTTTCTATTATATGCGTGTAGATTTTACAAGTGGACTGTGACTTTATTCTATACTTTGGTTTTCCTTTTGTAGTAATATAGAATAAAATTATTTGTCACACAATTTCTGTAGCTAATCCTTTCTTTGCCTTTGGTGAAAGTTTCTTCTGCAGTAGAGTCATTTAGGACTAGTTTAACAAACTTTGTGGTTGCTGCATACTAAAACCTCCATCACCTCTTTAATGGTTAACTGCCATATTTGTATGCTTTCTAGGAAACAGTGCTCACATTTTTCTCCCCAGAGAGATGTGCATAAGTACACACACACACACACACACACACACATACACACGCCCTTTGCTTCATGTAGATTTCTGGATGTTGTCTGAAAATAACTCTGTGGCTGTGCCCCCATACTGCTGCCAAGATTTTGATGGGCCACTGTCTATTTGTTGCATCTGCTTTTCTCAGATCCATTTAAGCAACTTGCTTTTACTGAACGTTTTTCCCAAGTTATACCTCTCTGCAGTGTTTTGCTGAATGATAGCTCTGATACTGTTTGACTTGTTGCTGGTTTAGAGTTTGTTTTTTTGTGATTAGGGATTGTGATCTATACATGCAGTTTGAGTTTTGTTTTTCTACTTCTGGATGTCTGAAGAAACACATTACCTCTAAATGGCTTTTTGCACATATGCCACGGCTTTGCTAACATTTTTAAATAAGGGGGTGGTGGCTTTGCTGTTAAAGTGGAGTATGCAGGGTGACATGCCCCTCCTGACAAAAGCACTTGAGGGTAGTGGTTCATCAATTTCTTGGGTTAATACTGGTGATCCCAATAAAAAGCTTATTGCATGTATTTTTGACTAGTTTAAAGAAAAACGTCACCTTGCAACTTTAAAATGTGTACTTTCTCGTAATATCTTGATATTTTGCGCACTTCAACTGCATCTTAAACCCAAACTGGTTACCTTGTGAACTTCACAATGATGTCATTTTGTTTTTCGTCTGTGTTCTCCTCCCAGAATAGAGTTTGTCCCTATAACATAACACAGCCTATAAGTCATAAATGAGAGTTTCATTGTTCTCTTCATTTAGATAAATAATATTGATGTGTGTCTGTCTTTTTAGATGGTCTGTGAAAGCAGAATCACTGCTTCTTTTTAACTGAATTGCTTTGATGTGTGTTTACTGTACACTTGCAAAAGTTGGTCCATTTACATTTCATTGACCCTCTATCCTTACATTTTTGCTAGATACAAACATTTTCAGTACTTTTCACTCCTGGGAAATTGAGAATTTTCATTTCAGAGAAGTAGTAAGTCAAATGGCAGCTGCCTGTACTTTATGTACTTAATTTTGTGGTTACATGAGTTAAAACGACATTTCCCTAGCCAAAAATTACCGGGTATATCACTTTGTTTATATGGTCTTGCTATATATATATATATATATATATATATATATATATATATATATATCATCTGCATATAAGGTGGAGGTGGGATTACATCAAGGATCAGCTCTGAGCCCTTTCTTATTTGCAGTGGTGAAGGACAGGTTGACAAATGAAATTAGACAGGGGGCCCCGTGGACTATGATGTTTGCAGATGACATTGTGATATGTAGTGAGAGTAGGGACGAGGTTGAGGAGACCCTGGAGAGGTGGAGATATGCTTTAGAGAGGAGAGGAATGAAGGTCAGCAGGGCTAAAACAGAATATATTTGCGTAAATGAGAGGGAGGGTAGAGGAATGGTGAGGATGCAGGGAGTAGAGTTGGTAAAGGTGGATGAGTTTAAGTACTTGGGATCAACAGTTCAGAGTAATGGTGAGTGTGGAAGAGAGGTGAAGAAGAGAGTACAGGCAGGGTGGAATGGGTGGAGAAGAGTGTCAGGAGTGATTTGTGACAGACTGGTACCAATAAGAGTGAAAGGGAAGGTCTACAAGAGGGTAGTGAGACCAGCTATGTTATATGGGTTGGAGCCGGTAGCATTGTCGAAAAGACAGGAGTCAGAGCTGTATGTGGCAGAGTTAAAGATGTTAAGATTTGCACTGGGTGTGACTAGGATGGGACAGGATTAGGAATCAGTATATTAGAGGGTCAGCTCAGGTTGGACAGTTTGGAGACAAAGCAAGAGAGGTGAGATTGCGTTGGTTTGGACATGTGCTGAGGAGGGATGCTGGGTATATTGGGAGTAGGATGCTAAGGATGGAGCTGCCAGGTAAGAGGAAAAGAGGAAGGCCTAAGATGAGGTTTATGGATGTGGTGAGAGAAGACATGCAGGTGGTTAGTGTGAAAGAGCAAGATGCAGAGGACAGGAAGAAATGGAAACAGATGATCCGCTGTGGTGACCCCTGACGGGAACAGCCGAAAGAAGATGATGATATGTCATATAACAATTTCTTCATCTACTAACCCTTTGGAAGAGAGTGTAAATTTAGTTGCTAGCAGCACTTTGCTGATCTTAGTAAGACACGTCAGAAATGTTTAACTGTGGGCAGTGAGCAACAGAAAACATTTCACAATCAATTCTGCCTAGCATTAGTCAGGCAAGCTGAAACAAATTACTTTGTGAAACAGCGTAAGATTTAAGTAGGAAAATTAGTGGAACATTCTTGATCTGTGGCAGGGAGAGAAGTGGAAATGAAATAAAAAAATAAAAGTTACTAAAGGGTTTTTGAGTAGCAAAATATCTCTGTAGAAAGAAAAGATAATTCTGTGATAAGTTTAATTACACTGATGAATGAAGTTTTAACTTTAAAGGAGCACTTTGTATGATGAAGTTTACTGAGCATTATTTACGTGGTGGACTATTTAAACAAAACAAGGAAAATTTAGCTAAAAGTAAAGACATGGGTGCTTTAAGGGGCAATCCCACACTCCCATGCTGGTTGCTCACCCCTGCACCTCCTTAGTTAACCAACTTCAAAGCTGCATAACCTCGGGACTGGCTATCAACTTTCACTTGATCAGGTGTTTAAATTGGACTTGTTTAAACTCTGTGTTTTTACTTCCATTTAACTGCTGCATCAGGTAGTCATAGTACCCAGCAGAAATTGTTTTACTTGGGTACATTCCATGCAGTGGAGACTGAAAATCTGAATGCATGTAATGAGAAAGGATGTGCCAACTTTGCAGCTTATTATACATATATTATATTATATTATACATATAGCTTATTATACATCTAATATGATTTATGCTTTGTTATTGGATGTTACTATGGCATGCTAGCATTTTGTATGCACCAAGTTGTTTTTAGTATAATAGTATGTATGGTCTATTTGCATAGCTGCACCTTGTTCACTAATGTTATTCATGTAATTGTATTGTGTGTAGACAGCTCATACTAGTGTCTAAATTATTTCTATATAATTGTGCTGTTACTGGTGGATAGAATCACATTAGAGAACCATGACAGATTGCTGCTCGCTATATTTTTATCTGTGACTGCATAACTGTCTGGGGTTTTTTTTCTAATGTTCTTTCAATTGGCTCAGTATCTGCATATACTAAGTAGTTGGTTCAAGACATTGTCCTGCATGCGGTAGCTATTTGCTCAGTGTGTTTTTTATAATCTTTATAATATATATTTACCATCTCAAAAGTGCTTACTCCTCTCTGTACTCTTCTTTTCTAGACCTAACACCGCTCTTAAGTATTCAACTGCGGTACCACCTTTAACATTCTTGTAAGAAAAGCGCAGTCTGGGTCTGAACTGTCTGCAAACAGCTACAGTTAACTTTGAGTATGTATCTACCTGTTTGAGCCAATATTCATTTTCCCCTGGAGAGCACTCTGCTTTGGCTTGTAAGCAGCCCCCACCACACACACACACACACACACACACCTTCCACTTTCTCTTATTCCCTTCTGTTAGCAAATAGTATCCATAACTGATCAATACTGTGTGTTTGTTAATTTAAACTATGACCACAGTAGCCTACTGATTCAAGGTTATCCTGTTTTTCCACCTGAGAAATTAAGAAATGACTTACAGTTTCAGAGCAGTCCTTGGTCAATTGTGATTGTTTCTTAATACATACTTGTCTTTGCTTTGTGATTGTTTCCAGCCCCCTCATACGAGCAACTAACAGGGTCTCTACCCGCTTCGCTCCCCACCCTGCGCCCTGTTCCCTGCCGCCCGCAGTGGTCGCACCTTTATTGCACGCAAACCCCTCCCATCTTTCCAATAGCCAACCACAGCTAACTCAACACTACCTCCTCCATCTTCCCACTACTATCACACCTCCTCAACTAACATGTACAAGCATACCTTTCCTATGCTCACTGCATGCACTCTCCTTGCATATCTTACATCCTACCAAAGCTCCATCATTCCCCAACTCAACCACTACCACTGTACTACTACTCACACCACCACTCATGTCTCACCCACACTCAGCTCCCTCCCACCAACTCAAGAACCATCCCTATGTATCCCCACATATTCTACCAACTATATTACTCAAACATAAAGCATCCCTACAACTTAACATAGTAACCCTCCCACCATACCCATTATCCAAAGAACACAATCAAAGTTTCCCTTATAAACAAACACATTCAAGAACTGAGAAAACTAATAACCTCATGCATATCAAAACTAGCCCTAAGTGGAGACATCCACCCCAACCCTGGCCCTACCATCTCCAACCCCAATCCTCATAATCAGACTATAAACCACAACTTCTCCCATATTACAGCCAATAGAAAGCCAAGTGACTTCCTTCTACTAAGCCTAAATATTAGAAGTATATCCAACAAAGTCCATGAACTCCATGCCACCATAGACTTGTACTCCCCAGATATAGTCATCCTGACAGAAACCTGGCTAAAACCTCACATTAGCAGTAAGCAAATACTCCCTACAGGTTACGGCATACTAAGAGTAGACCGGCTAAACAAAAAAGGAGGTGGTGTAGCTATAATATTTAAACAGCATCTAAACATCCAGATCTTAAAATCATCAGCTCCACAAACAGGCAATGAAGAAATAATATATACCAACCTCAAAATTAACCAAAACAAAACCATCAACATAATTGGATGCTACTTCT
Source organism: Protopterus annectens (assembly GCF_019279795.1). Classification (NCBI taxonomy): domain Eukaryota; kingdom Metazoa; phylum Chordata; order Ceratodontiformes; family Protopteridae; genus Protopterus; species Protopterus annectens. Next base: position 129,883,787 of record NC_056739.1, on the reverse strand, counting down.
CACCTGGCCAAAACATCCCTCCACTAGAAAACCTCCTCAGCTAGTCTACCCACCATCTCCCCCAAGAAACTATCATCTTAGATGATTTCAATATTGACTGGCAATCCTGTTCTGGCAACAGTCCAACCCATCATGTACACCTTCATGGCTTCACCCAACTAGTCCAGTCACCAGCCAGGATAAATAAAAACTCCAGCAAGCACACTACCCTGGATTGGATACTAGTCAGTAAGAGCCCCCAGTCATATATAACAGGCTGCTTATCAGATAGCTTCAGTGATCACTCCCCAACATTCCTACTCAAAAAATACCTATACCAAGCTAAACCTGTCATCTACCGTCAAATACGTAAAAAACTAAACTTTAACCCACTCACATTCATCTCATCCTTCAAAGAATGTAACTGGCATCCTCTAAAGTACCTCAGTCTAGATAACGCAGTTGAATTTTTTAATACTGCCTTCCTGAACATTCTTAATTACCATGCCCCCATAAGATTTTCCAGAACCAAAGCACAACCTTCCCCATGGCTACAGAAAACCACTAGGTCAGAAATGAAAAACAGGGATAAAGCCTGGGAGCACTGGCGCAAAACCAAAACCCCCTCAGCTAGACAGAAATTTCTAGAACTACGCAATAGAGTCAAAAAGCTAATAAAACAGGACAAATTCCAATACTACCAGTCTGCCCTAGACTCCTCACAACACAGCCCCAAACAATTCTGGTCCTCCATAAACTCCATTCTCCACCCAGGTAAAGTCAGTACCCCTCCTCCTAACATCCCTCACTCCTCAGAAAATATTGCTACCTCATTCAACACACACTTCACCCAAACCATACTATCACTAGCTAAACAACACAACCCCCCTCCCCTCCAACCCACACCTTCAACTAGTAATCTCCCCACTGCCTTCTCTTTTTCTCCTGTTCCTACCTCCAACATAAAAAAAAACTCTCAACTAAACTTAAACCCACCAAATTAGCAGCAGACAACCTCCCAAGTGAATACCTACAAATCGCAGCTGATGCTCTGGCCTACCCAGTATCCATCATGATTAACCGATCTCTGTCAGAAAGTTATGTTCCCACACTGTGGAAAGTATCACATATAATTCCCCTCCACAAAGGCGGACCCTCCGCAGAACTAACCAATTACCGCCCCATAGCTATTCTCTCTCCACTCTCCAAAATACTAGAGAGATGCATACACTCTCAGGTCTCAGACTACCTCCTTACTAACAACCTCCTTTCCAGTACTCAGCATGGTTTCCGACCAAACCATAGCACCACCACTGCCTTACTCTCCTTTACTAACACTATCCTTCAGCATAAAAACAATGGCTATCTCTCCTCTGCTACTTTCCTAGACCTATCTAAAGCATTTGACATGGTCCCACACAAACAACTTATCTCTGTCCTCAATAACCTATCCTTCTCACAATCAGTCACCAACTGGTTTCAGAGTTACCTGTCTGACCGCCAACAATCCGTTGTATGGCAGAATGACATCTCTCCCCAACTACCTGTCTCCATAGGGGTTCCCCAAGAATCCATCCTTGGACCCCTACTCTTCTCTGTTTACACCAGTAATCTAGCCTCTGCCACCAAACATGCACACTCATACAATACGCAGATGACTCCACCATCATCTGCTCAGCCCAGTCCGTACCCAAACTGCAAAAAGTCACACAGGAAGCCTTTTCCTCTGTTGAAACATGGTTATCCAATGCCCAATTAATACTCAACCCAAACAAAACTAAACTACTCATCTTCCAACCCACCAAACATACTCAAAACAACTCTCACTTTAACATCACAGCAAAAGACAACACCACTATATACCCAGCTGAACACACCAAATTGGTAGGAGTGGAAGTAGACAATAAACTAAAATTTGACATTCACATATCCATGACCATAAAAAAAGTCCAGAAAAAACTAGGTGCGTTATACAGAAATAAGCAATTTCTCACCAAAGCAGCAAAGATTTCAATAGCAAATTCCCACCTTATCTCCACCCTACTTTATGCCTCTCCAATATATACCAACCTAAGGCAATGTGATCTAAACAAGCTAGAGACCTGCTACAACAAAATCGCCAAATTCGCCACAGGGGCATCCTGTCACCACTGTCTCTCACTTGCTGAACTGGGCTGGCTTGAACTCCCTCACCTCCTTCAGTGGTATCAACTCTCACTCTTCCACAAACTAGTAAGCCATCTACTAAATGTCCCATCCCTCCAGAATCTACTCCAACCCTATCGCACCACCAGACCACTAAGATCCAGCAACAAAAATCACTTGCAGATCACTAAAGCCAATAACTCTGCTGGTGAAGCACTATTCTCTTGCGCCATAGCCAAATTATGGAACTCACTCCCACCCACAATTACCTCCGTACCATCATGCACCCACTTCAAAACTTTACTAAAAGCGCACCTAAAAACATGCTGGCTATGCCCTTGCAACGCCCACTCTAATATCATCCACCCCATCCAACCACTACCTTTCTTTCCACTCCACTAACTACCTTGATTATAGCAAGCTCAGATGCTCATAAGCAGGGCCGGCCTTAGCCGAAATGGCACCCTAGGCGAAGTAGTGCTCCTGGCGCCCCTTAAGCCCCACCCACACAACAGTCATGAAACACAACTATTTGAGCCACATCCACAGGATCACTCCCCATGAAATGTTGGTCTTTTTGGCTTTTCCTGGTAAGGGGTCATCACAGCAGAACTCCGGTCCGCTAATGATTGGCAGTAGATTTTTATGGTGCCAAGTTGCCAGCCTGACGTGAGGTACTTTTGGGGTCTCCCCAGTTGCTGAAGGTGTCGGGTAAGGTACATCCCAAAAGGGGCATTGTATTCAATTATGGGCCTGATGAGTGACGAGTAGAGGGGCACAATGACCTCTCTTGATCTAGATGCAAATCCTTTCATGATAAGGTGGGCTATATAGAAGGTCTTTCTAACCACTTTGGCAACGTGATTATCAAAGGAGAGATTACTATCTATGTTGGTCCCCAAATCTCCAATTACTTCTTCCGTACTTAATGGATTACCACCTATGTGGTAATTTGTGGGCACTTTTCCCAAAGGGGATGACTATGCACTTTTTAGCATTTAGCTTGAGGCCGTGGCTCTGGCACCAAGCATCCATCTCTGTGAGACCCTTTTGGAGGATGCTTGTGTCAGCTGGAGAGTCGATTATGGCTCCCAGTTTGCAGTCATCTGCGAACTTTGTCAGCCATAGTCCCCCCGTGTTAGCCTGAACCACAGAGAAGTATATACCGAACAAGAGAGGTCCCAGAACTGAGCCCTGTGGCCGCCACTTGTGACTGATTTGGATTCGGACATGAAACCTGCGATTCTGACCATGTGGGTTCTATCCCTGAGCCAGTTTGCAACCCATCTTGTGATATAGGGGTTGATATTTAAGCTGGTAAGCTTATTTATGATGCCCGAGTGGGGTATTGTGTCGAAGGCTTTTGTGAGGTCCATGTAGGCTGTGTGGACTACCTTACCCTCATCTATGGCTTTGGTAACTGTTTCAAAGAAATCAACTAGGTTTAAGAGGCAAGATCTGCCCTTAACAAAGCCGAATTGGGTAGGGTCCAGTGTCTGGAGGCTCCCAACGTCTTTGTTTATGAGTTCCATGATAATACGCTCCATAGCTTTACAGACCAGACTAGTCAGGCTTATGGGGTGATAGTTCCCGGGGTCCGTTGTGGCACCACCTTTGTGGAGTGGGACCACTGTAGCTGTACGCCATTCTTTGGGTACATTTTTTGCTGAATGATCTAAATAAGAAAGGAGATGCACACTGTAGAGTGAAAAGAATGACAAGGGATATGAAAAAGATGAGTGAATAAAATATCACACCAACATATAAAATCTACTGCACAACAGAGAATGGGGGGGGGGGGGCAAATGAAAAGTGGCCACTTCTGATCACACAAAGGCAGTAATTTAAGAGGGCAGTATGGTGGCAGCTAGATTCCTGGTATGCGGAGCAAGCAGAAGAGAAGCGGTACTAGAAGGAAGAAAAAGACAGCGATATTCATCTTTTACAGAATCTGGTGACCATCCACAGCAGTACCATGTAAATTTAAAAAACGCATAGGCTGCCTAAATGGGACCATGCCAAAGGCTAAAAGGATGTAGAGACTGCAGAAACACACAGAAGGAGGGAGAGAGAGGGGGAAGAGAAGACAGAAACGCTAAAATATCTGAACACACTAAAAATGAAAAAATACCTTTTTATGTCTTCAAAAAAAAAAAAAAGTCAAGATGAAAACCATAACAATAGCTTAACACCAACATTAAAACAACTAATTTGCAGAAAAGAATGCACAGGAACCATACAAAAGCATTGAACAATTCAAATCTACAATGTACGGAAGAACTTTAAGCCCAAGTAGATTTGGCAAAAAATATGCAGGTCAGAAAGAACAAAACTAGAACATTTCACTACCAAAAGTCAAAAAGGGAAAGCAGAGACGACACATATTTAACGTCTTTAGTTTTTAAGGCTACAGAAAACTCTGCTGTTAACTGGAACTGAAGCAACCGGAAGAACTTTAAGCCCAAGTAGATTTGGCAAAAATATGCAGGTCAGAAAGAACAAAACTAGAACATTTCACTACCAAAAGTCAAAAAGGGAAAGCAGAGACGACACATATTTAACGTCTTTAGTTTTTAAGGCTACAGAAAACTCTGCTGTTAACCGGAACTGAAGCAACCGGAAGAACTTTAAGCCCAAGTAGATTTGGCAAAAAATATGCAGGTCAGAAAGAACAAAACTAGAACATTTCACTACCAAAAGTCAAAAAGGGAAAGCAGAGACGACACACATTTAACGTCTTTAGTTTTTAAGGCTACAGAAAACTCTGCTGTTAACCGGAACTGAAGCAACCGGCGCACAAAAAAATACAGTATAACTTTCATGTGTTGCACTGTCTACAAAATATAGTATAACGTTCATGTGTTGCACTGTCCTACCCCCCCCTACACACACACACAGAAACATACCTTCCGTTTTTAGAGTTTTAAAAAGGAAAATGTGAATAAATGTTTGTGTACTGACAGCTTTAAAAAAATAGTCTGACATGTCAGTAAGAAACTTTGGGCGCAGCAACGGTCTTGCTGACAGGCTTACGAGTGTTGACTTATGACTCGTCAGAGTCGTCACACAGCAGAACTCCGGTCCGTAAATTGTGCCCTGCTTAAGTGGGGGAGGGCGCAATTGTTGCTAGCCTCTCGGCAGTGAAATTTAAAAAAAAAATGTTGTTTTTTGGCTTTTCCCGATTAGGGGGTCATCAGACAGCAGAACTCCGATCCGTAAATTGTGCCAATTTGAGGCCGGGGAAGGCGTAATTGCTAGCCTCTATGGGCGGCGGTGAAATTTAAAAAAAAATAAATGTTGTAGTTGTCTCTAAGGGTTTTCCCAGTTAGGGGACGTCACAACAGAACTACGGTCCAAATTGCGCCCTTTTGAGGCCGGCCTGTACGGCGCCCTAGGCGGTCGCCTAGTTCGCCTATGCCTAAGGCCGGCCGTGCTCATAAGCCTAGTACTTATTATACAGCAGGAACTTCTCATTGTAACATTTGTTAATGTCTGTTATGTACTTCACAGATAAAGATTCTAGTTGTCTACTGATGTACTATGTTCTTCATCTGTAAATATGTTGTAAGTAATTGCTATGTTAAATTGTTAATCGCTATGTAATCCAATGTAACTACTGTCTGTTTATTTTACTGTGGAGCTTTTCTCCCCGGGCCTCCGCTGAAAATGGACCTACGTCCAGTCGGACACTCCCGGTCAACAAATTTAAATAAATAAATAAAAAATAAATTATTGTGGTAGAACAGTATGATGCTGGAATAGCTTCCTGATTTCATGGTGTGTAACTAGGACTAGATATGGTTCACCAAACCTGGCTCAAAGTTTTATGCATAATGGTTTGTTCATCATCCTTTCCAGATACTGAACTGTGACTAGGCCGAGTATAACTTGCAAAACTGGATGCAACATTATAATGCAGTGTACTGATACTTTGTTGCAGTAGCATCATGTACATGTGAGGAGTTTTTTAGTATAAAGAATACGCATTAAGCTAGATGTCTGTGTGTGCAGACAGTCTGTAAAGACAGACGCTTTGCACTGGTGCTGCACACAGGTTGTTGCATGGAATTCCATGTCTGGATTTGTACCAGAAACGTTTTTCACACCATGCTGGAAGTTGAAGTCTGACTTTGTACCGTAAAGGTGGTTGGTTCATCCATGGTGCTGGAAGTTGGTGTCTACTTTTTTGTACCATAAATGTTGATCACAGCTGTGCTGGATGTTAGTGCCTGATTTTGTACCAGAAAGGTTGTTCAAAGTCATGCTGGAAGTTGGTGCCCAGCTTTGTACCAGAAATGTTGTTCATAGCAGTGCTGGAAGTTATCAGCAGGTGCTGGTACAAGATACAGTTCAGCCACAAATGTTTTTCTTCATGGTGCTTCCTTGTTAGCTTTTGATGCCGTGGTCTGAGTAGCAGTTGATGGGAAGCCCAGACTATGGTAACATTCCAGCGAGTCTTTGCCAGTTTTTCTGTTTAATGCGAGTCCACTGCATTTAAAGCACCCCTATAAGCACACATTTTACTATCATTCTTAGGAGTCTATTGACACATTGATAGTGAACCACAGTTCACATCAGATTTGCATCACTTTTTCAGTAATACTGCCTGTTAACAAAGGATTTTTCTGTCACGTCAGTGGCTTATCAAGTGTTGTATTTGGTTCTATTTTGACACATTTCTGGTGAAATGGATATTTTGGCAGATTTGCATCACTTTTTTTGTAATATTGCCTGATATCGCTGTCACTGGTTCAGCAAACGTATGTTGTGTTTGATTCTGGTTCAGACTGCTGAAGCAATATTTACTTAGAGTAACAAATAAGGGGGTGGGGTTGGGTTATAATTAATGCAGCCCACTCTGGGGTTGCACCAGACCCGACACTCGGTTTATCGAACTTTAGCAGCAACCCATGATCCAAGTGGATTTACACAAGGATGGTGTGGTTTGATCACAAGGGCCAACCGTGGATAAATCCTGTGATACCCACATCCAGGAATGAGCTGTTGCTATTATGCAGTGACATTATTTAAGAAAGAAATTGTTTACTTTTCTTAAATAATGTCTTTATATAATGGCCATAAAACAAGAAGCTGCTAGTGGTGCCAATAACTAGTCCCCAAAACACGGTGTAGAAAGATTTTAATGAACAAAACACAAAACAATCAATAATGGATAAGCGCTTTCGTCAAAATGACTTAATCAGAACAAGTAACTGTTACAAAAGTTCTCATTTTATACAGTTCTTAGTAAATCATATGACCCAACCAATTAAAATTTAAAAAAAACAGTCATAACATTTCATGTAGAAGGCTTTAGAATATAAAAAACTATGAAAATATGAACCTGTGTAATACAAAAATACAAATATATAAATTGATAATTCTAACTACATTAAAATGTATACAACTGAATAGTGTAAAACTAAGAAAAACTGAGGGATTTTGGTGTCATAATTTACAAGCCCTGAACTTTAATTCTGGTTTGATACTGATAGCATCATTTAACCCTGGATATTCAGCACCATTTAACCTAAGTTGCCATTTAGTTTCAGCCCTCATTAATTTATTTTTCCAATCCCCCCCTCTAAAATCTACCTGTACAACTTCCAATATACCAAATTTAAAACTACGAAGTGGATTCTCTTGGATGTGTTTAAATAAGGCATTCTTTTCATCCTTCCTATTAATACTGTAGCAGTGTTCGTATATCCTACGATTTAAGTTCCTTTCCGTCTTGCCAATATAATAACAAGACTATCTAGGGATGAATTTGAATACAAAAATGGTTTGGCTTACCCTTTTCCCAAAGCTCATCTGGGGGTGGATTTGACTAAGGGTAATACAACAGCCTCATCCCAACTTATTAATGAAAACACGAATTTTAACAGGTTTAACAATGATGGAAATGATTATGACACTGAATTTCTACCCCTGAGAAGATCCAAAAGGATTTTCAACAGAAATCAGGTTAGACAGGAACATGATTTTTTAGGATCCAGAGGGGAAGGGGGAGCGAGACCCAAATGCAGAAACCCCTCCTACAGGAGGAAGAACAGTTACCAGTAGTTTATGACAACAAAAACAATCAAGATGTGAACAACGATGATGGAATCATTGTATCTGATAATATTGTTTTTTTGTATAAAGGTTTTAAGATTTTTAATTATGCAGAATTTCCCATTTGTAAGGACCTTTTTCACTTGCTAATAAAGGGAATGAAATTTGTGCCTTCCAATAGAGATGAAATTAGTAAAATTTTAACTGACTTTAAGATTTTTGTTAGGAAAATGAATTTAAAAATGTTTAAATAGAGACAAAGCAAGTATTGACAACAGAAGGAATTCCGTCATATACAAAAAAAGTTGTTGGAATCCCCCCCCCCTTTTACCTGTTTTGCATTCCTTTGAAAAAGTTACTGAGCGGGAGATTTTTAAGACCCACGGACACATATTTATAGGAAACACAATTTGACCCTGGCCGAGAAAAAGTTACTTTTTGAGTTAAGGGACAACCGGAATGTTAGATTTATGAAACCGGACAAGGGTGGGGGTATGGCTATTGTAAATATGGTTGACTATAAAAATAAAATAACTAATATGTTGAATGACAATACAAATATGAAATTGTCTCTAGGAATGAAATCCACATAAGCTATAGAAAGATAAATTTTTTTTGGAGGACTCCCTAATGCAAGGTGTCATTAATGAAGAGGTTTTTAATTTTTTACATGTGGAGCATCCTGTTATACCTATTTGTTTTGTTATTCCCAAAACTCATAAAAGTTTAAAAGACCCTCCATACAGGCTTATTATTTCAGTGTCCAACAGCCTTACTTATTCATTAGGGGTTTTTATTGATCGAATGGTTAAACATGCTTTGGCCCCATTGGAGTATGTACTCCTTGATTCTTGGGATTTTTTAAGGAGAATTAAGAATGAATTTTTTAATAAAGATATTTATTTTTCTACTATTGATGTAGTTGATCTTTTTACCTCTATTCCCATGAGGCAGGATTACAATTTTTCAACGAAGTTTTAGTTAGCAAAACAAATTTGAGTGGTAGTTTAATCAACTTTATCACAGAATTAATGGAATTAGTGTTGAAAAATATTTTTTTTACTTTCGAGGGGGAATTTTATAAATAGGTTCAAGGAGTAGCCATGGGCAACAGCTGTGCTCCCATTTTTGCTAATTTAGTTTTATATGGGTGGGAGAATCAGTTTATTTTTACCTCTAGTTATAGAAATGAATGGCACCTTTATTTAAGGTTTCTAGATGATTTATTTATTTTGTGGAAGAAGGATACATTTTTTGAATTATTTCTTAACTATATGAACACCATATGTGATTATTTTAAATTTACTGGAAATGGTAATTGTAAAGAAATCAATTTTCTTGACGTAAAAATATTTAAGGATGTCACCAACTATTCATCCCAATCCAAGGTTCACAGGAAATCCTCTTTTTCTAATGATTACCTTGAATTTTCAAGTAACCATCCCCCCCATATTAAGAGAAATATAGTTAAGGGGCAAATGGTTAGGGTTTTAAGGATGTGTTCTAACAGGACTTTGGTAGAGAAAGAGACCAAACTAGTTATGGACATGTTTTTGCACAGAGGATATCCATTAGATTTTGTAAAGAACATTAGGGATCAAGTGATGAATGATTGGAATGATAGATACAAACCATTATTAGGGGCTGAGGTAGAAATTGCAAACGTCAACCAAAGTGAATAAAAGGATTTTTCTCAAGCCATGGTTATTACATATGGTGAAACATCAAATGAGGTAAAAATGATTATCCAAAACAACTGGGCAATGTTTAAGGGAAACAGAGATCTCTTTAATGTAATAGGCCCAGAACCTTTTTTTACCTATAGGGTCGGTAGCAACTTGAAAAATATTTTGGAAAACAAACCTAATGTGAAAAGTAGGAAGAAAGGTACCCACAAATGTGGTTCTTGTGACTATTTTGGGTACATCAATGAAAATCCTAGGATTAGTTTAGGTCCTTATGGCATTGATGTCAATTTTGTAGCTGGTTCATGTGTCACTTCAGGTGTTGTCTATCTTGCTAGTTGTAATTCCTGTTCTTGTTATTATATTGGCAAGACGGAAAGGAAATTAAATCGTAGGATATACGAACACTGCTACAGTATTAATAGGAAGGATGAAAAGAATGCCTTATTTAAACACATCCAAGAGAATCCACTTCATAGTTTTAAATTTGGTATATTGGAAGTTGTACAGGTAGATTTTAGAGGGGGGGGATTGGAAAAATAAATTAATGAGGGCTGAAACTAAATGGCAACTTAGGTTAAATGGTGCTGAATATCCAGGGTTAAATGATGCTATCAGTATCAAACCAGAATTAAAGTTCAGGGCTTGTAAATTATGACACCAAAATCCCTCAGTTTTTCTTAGTTTTACACTATTCAGTTGTATACATTTTAATGTAGTTAGAATTATCAATTTATATATTTGTATTTTTGTATTATACAGGTTCATATTTTCATAGTTTTTTATATTCTAAAGCCTTCTACATGAAATGATATGACTGTTTTTTTTAAATTTTAATTGGTTGGGTCATATGATTTACTAAGAACTGTATAAAATGAAAACTTTTGTAACAGTTACTTGTTCTGATCAAGTCATTTTGACGAAGGCGCTTATCCATTATTGATTGTTTTGTGTTTTGTTCATTAAAATCTTTCTACACTGTGTTTTGGGGACTAGTTGTTGGCACCGCTAGCAGCTTCTTGTTTTATGGTCGTTGCGCTGCTTTTGGCACCGTTTCCTTTTTCCAAGTCTTTATATAATGACCATTTAGTGTTCCTCTGCAATTTTTCTGTTGTGGAGAAGCAAGATGATGTACTGTGCATGTGCTCAGCATGTGTGCGCTGATGGCTGGGTTGGGCCTTTTTTTAATAATATGGTTTGTTGTAGCCAGTAGTTGTAATACTTATTTTTTCAGTACAACTGGCTGCTAAATATTACAGCTACGGTCTTGCTGTGTTAGAAGGTCTTTTATTTTAGAGCTGTGCAGTTCCTCCTAGGTCCTTGTCAGAATTCCTTTAATCCATATAAATACCACTTTTGGTCTCATGTGAAAGTAGACCTGGTGGATCCAATCTATTCACCAAAAAAAGTTTAAATGTAGGACCTCATGGTAGGACCTGGGAGCAATTATCTATTACCAACAACTTTGATCTTGTTAGTGGAATTTACAGTATCATGTACTATCCAAATCCTGTTACGAAAATGTCAGGGACCATAGGTACCTGGGTTGATAGCTGTTTTGACCATTGTGTTACAACAGTCATCGGGAAATCCTTTTATTTAGCTCAGTTAATTTCCCAGGGGAATATCATCAGTGTCTAAAGAGATAAATAACTCTTGTAATCAGCATCGATTGGGCGAAATATTGATTACATTGCCCCTCTGGGATATATGTTAGTAAACATCAAACAGTACCTAAAAGGTTCCTAAACAAAAAAAATCACAGGCCTAAAGGCTGTAAGATACCAAGAGAGACTGGAAGCTCTAAACCTTTATTTACTGTTATGGACATTTGAGGGGGGATCTGTCTCTCTTACCTCTCCATTACAGTTCTGATTGCCCTTAATGTCCTTTTTCTTCATAGGTCCAATATCTGTGTCAGTGCTAGAAGTAAGTGCCTATATCTTCACCCGCAGAGGCACAGCTTTATAACAGAGCACCCCCCCAAACCTGTGGAATAAACTTCCCCAGCATATTAAGCAGTGTAAGTCATAGCTCTCAACCAATCGGGGACAAATTTCTTCAGAATCAGGTACACTTTTAAAGTATCAGTGCTATTAACTTGAGGTATTGACAGATTAAGATAATGTGAGTTAATATGCATTTTCTGAAGTAAAAGAAATGTATTTTTCTAATTATTGTCATAATTTATTAAGTGTAATTCATCACTTTTTCTTCAAAAGTCATCGCTTTTAGGAGGGATTAAGAGGGACAAAGCTAAAAATTGAGCCAAAATCAGGGACAGCTGTGAAAATCAGGGACACTTGAGAGGTACTGCAACTCACTGTCTTCCTTTAAACATAAACTAGGTGACTGAATGGATGTCTCTAAATTTACTCCAGGACTGACATGGTCGTCCTGGAGAAAAGAAGTGTGGCCTGTGGGAAGATACTGGCAAGGCATGAATGGTCATAAGACTTGGTGGTCTTAGAATATCTGTGAATCTGTTGTAGCTTCAGACTGGTGGTGACCTCTGCTTTTCTACAACTGAACAGCTTTTATTGTCATTTTAGATGGAAACTGTTGAGGATCTTCAAGCTTTCATAAGCATTGCCTGCAGTAACTACAAAAGACCAGCAGATGGAAGCATAGGCTGATCATGCATGTTACTGCATCTTGCACAAGCAGTAGAGTTTAAGCATGTCTGGTTATTAGAGTGCAAGAACTCTTGAAAGAATAAGGTAATGCATTTTTTAAGATCATCAAATTTCTACGCATTCTTTACTTTTTGTTACCTTGAATATGTTGGTAAAAAAATATGGTTGAAAAAGGCAGACCCAGCAAACAAACCAGCAAAAAACACAATCCACAGCACCACAGAGAATGAGACATCCAACCAAGAGGTTTTTGTGTTAAAACCAGCTTTAAATCCTTAAAGGTATAAGCACTTTCATTTTTGTACACCAAAAACTTCTTCAGATACCCATATTGTGTTAAATATTCTACAAAAGAGTGAATCTCCCCCTCAGCACTATCCCATACCCTAAAAAAAGTTAAGTTATCTGAAGTAAGGTTTAATTTTTTGAAAAAGGGGCTATTGAAAACATATTGCTCTCCTAAGTAAAACCAAGTTAGTAAATATTGGGGCACAGGCTGCACCCATAGCAACCCCCTAATCTGTTGAAAAAAAAAAACCACTTCTTCAAAAATAATATAATTGTTCTCTAAAACTATGGAGATCAATTCAACCATTAGGATCATTTTTCATTAGATAAATGGGAGAACTGATTGAGGCTATCACAAAAAATTCCAAGCCTTCTGTTGCCAGAGTCATTGTGAACAAATCAACAACATCCACAGTTATGAATCTGATATATTTGTTCCACACATCCTTTTTCAGTCTTCCCAAAAAGTCCCACAAATCTTTCAGGAGACGGAGGACTGCTTCATATATCTGCCTCAGCCACCTATCAATAAGAACTGCCACAGGATAGGTTTTAGACCCCTGGCTGACACTACTGGGGATTCAAGACATTCGCATGTATTTTGGGATACTGAAAATGGTAGGAATAGCAGGCCTTGAATTCAGTAAAAAATTAAACATCTCATTGTTTATTCATTGGTCTAATAAATATTCTTCCAAAAATAAATCAATTCTGTGGTACGCTATGTTTGTTTGATTTTTAGAAATGGGGAGTGTAAACGTCAGCATTGTGTAGAATCTTTAGCATAGTGTTAGAACAGTCATGGGCATCATATAACACCATGCCACCCCTTTTATCAGGTTTCATAATTCGTACCGCTCTGTCATTCCGTACCTTATCAAAAGGCAGTTTTTCTTCTTTGGTCAGGTTGGAAGTATACCTCTTGTTTAGAATAACTCAAATTGTACAATTCTTCCATAACTGCCTTTTCAAAAATGCAAATAGTTGGGTGCAGAGTGGGATTGAATACACTATGCTTTTTAATGTTAACATCTCGCTCATTGTTCCTGTCCCTCGAATCCTTTTTATTGTCATGAAGAAAAGCTGTCAAGTTGTTTCCTAGTAAATAATTTCAACTCAATCATCCAGTCTGCAACATCTATATTCTTTGTGGGAATAAACGTACAACCTTTTTGAAATAGGGAAAAATGCTCTTTCATGATGACACAGTCTGTGTAATTATATATATTGTAGCCCCCCCCCCCCCGTATGTATGTATATATTAATACCAGTACTGTCCTTTAATACCTCCTCTTCCCCTGTGGTTTCTTCCCATACCCTTTGCAAGGTGACAGGGGTGAAAGTTTCGTATGATTCAGGCCAGGGTCTCACAATTGCTTGGAACGACTTGATAACCTCTCTGAACATTTTGGATTCTGAAAATCCTGTACTTCATCACTATAAGTCTCTTTTTCCAGACACTCCCTAAGAGTATCTATCCCCTCGCCATAACCAAAACAGGTGAAATTTGAATAAAAACCTTTCTCTTCTTTTTTAAGAAAAATCAAGGATTTGCTAGGGTAGGCCTCCCTATTTTTATATTGCTTGATGGGCCCTCTCCAGCTTTCTTTTTTTCTTTAAAAAATGTTACTACATTTGCTATAAACTCTGCAAGTAACAAATCTGTTAAATTTTTGTGATGCAACTCTTCTCCTACTTTGCATCAAACATCTTAATAAAATCATCCACAATCTTCCTGGAATACACCAACCCAAAAATAAATTTTTATAACCTTAATCCCTGTGGTACAATCTTTAAATTTAAACATTGCCTTGAATAACTATTTTCAATTTGTAAAGTTTTCACTTTAGTAAGTCTGTTTTCAAATATAAATATTAAGTGCTTAAGAGAGGAAGAGTGCTTTGGAATAATTGCACTATCCATAAAACCATTACTGAAACCACTCTGAAAATCAAATATTTTGTCCAGTAAAATTTAAAAATTGCCACTAAAGTGTTATTATAGACCGCCTTTCTCAGCTGCTCAGAAGAGCATACTCTTACCTCACTTGTAAATAAAGAGCACCTGCTACAGCAGTGTAAGATTGTTGAAAATGTCTGTGTACCTGAGAAATAATGTCCGATGAATTAACTTCTAAATTTTTCCCCCTCTTGTGTGGAAATTGCAAAGAATTACTGTTTGTAAACAGAGACTGTTGTGAAAAAACACTATCATCCACCACAAGCACTGTATTAACAGCAACACAAGAATTCTCAGCCCCAGAAACAGGAACCGGAAGTGAGGATGAATGAAACAAGCCACTGTTGCCTTCACCTCTTTGGTCTTGGGTAATCCACTCGATGAGCTTAGTACGTTCACCCTTTATTAAGGAAGACACAACTTCCTACAGTTTTAGCAAGTCCCAGTCTTTCTTCTCCACAGACCTCAGGTGAGGTGTTTTTTTAGATAATGGTTTATAGTTGAAGTTTGTTTCACACGGTGTAATGATTTGTAGTGTTTAGTCAATGATTGTCAAATGAACAAGTACTGTCACTTTAAGAAAGCAATGAAAATGTGATATGCACAAGTTTAATTAGGTAGCAATTAACCAGTTTAGGACAACTTGTGTTATATAAGGTTGCATTTCAGGATGGCTTGTATTCTGATGAAGTCTCCTGAGTGAGGCACAAGTGCTTAATTATTTTTTATCTTTATTAAATCTCTGTTGCGATCAATGTTTGGACCCTCTTGCTGGTGTTTTGTTTTTGTATGTTACTAGTATAGGCAGAAAATCAAAGGGGTGTATTTGACAGCTGTATATTGTACAGTGATATATTTGTAAGCAGACTGGCATGCTGTGTTTACGTAACATAGACTGCACTGTCTAGGAATGCAATAAAAACTTGTGGCATTGTTTTTAGAGTGCACATAGTGCAGTATGTGTGCAAAGGTATTGCAAGTGTACATGATATTGGGGCTTTGATCAATGCAAAGACACACACGCGTGCGCTCATGCACCTGCACATATGTACCCAAATGTGTGTGTTTGTCTTTGTCTAAATATAAGAGGTTGCTACATTGTTTCCTGAAATACAGAGCAATCACTACAGAACTGCAGAACACCTTGTGTTTAGGAATGTACCACAAAGTTTGTAAAAGTTTTAACATTGTTTGATGCTTATTTAGTCCTTTGTACTAAGCACTACGTGCATCTTATTATGGATTCATTTCAGACCCCTCAACTATTCCTATTTTGGCAGAACACTCCTATTTTCAAGCCTGATTTAGGATGTCCCTATTTCTGGAGGTATGCCCCTATTTTCAGGCTTGATTTACCCATCACATAAATTTCTGAATCCCCTCATAATGTGTTATTTTGCTACTTGCAGATTGAGGTATATCACTGTTCCCCTAAGTGCCAAGGCATGAACCTCTTCCTTGTAGAGAGGGTACAGCCTGCACTTGAGTGAAAGGAGAACTATAGAGCAGCTGTTCTTCATTAAAATGTATATATAGTTGTACTTACTTTATGAGAAAGTATATACATGTGACTGTATATTTATATGCCTCCCCTCAAACTATACAGAGTGATACATACACAGCTCTGCGTGTGATTATCTCTTTATTGAAATTTTTTGCATATGGAGATTGGCTTTTAATTGTGGTAACTTTGTGATGACACCAGAAGGCATTCTACACCTTTCTGTTAACTGACAGAGGGACCCGGTGTCCACATTGCTAGGTAGTCGTAGCTGCACTGCATTGCTGTATTAGATGATGGCCTTGGTACTTGGTGAAGATTTCCATGAATTGCATTATCAATACCACCTTGCACTTGTGACCATCCGCTGACCTTCTGTGCACCTTAAACAATCCCTGTACACCCAAACGTATCATGGAAGTTGCCTTGATGCACTGTTTGCTGCAAATCACATGTGGGCGTTTTCTGGTCAGTTCCTATGCTACTAACCCTGCACACTACATACTGTATCGGCAAATCTTGCTAATTATTTACTGAAGCTTGTATGATGCATATAAGTGTGATCTGCATTAAGTATTGAAAATGTGACAATAATGTTCTGGTAACCAGTCTTGGCAGCCCTGCGACTTGTTCTTGTGTACATTTATATGTAAAACGAATCCTCGTCATAAAAAAGGAAGGCATATCTAGCATTGTTGTATGAGGGTGTTTAAATAATAAAAGGGAAATGAGTAGTGCAAAATACTGTAAAAAGCAGTAAGGTGCCTTTGAAATCGTAAATGGTTCTCGATTTATTAAAGGAGACAATTCTTGAAAAGTAAAATTTTAAAAACTGTTTAATAATTGTTTTCTTCAGTATATAACATGAAATTACACTGATTTTTTTTTTTTGTTTGTTTTCAGGTGAACGTCCATTCAGATGTCCATTTGAAGGGTGTGGTCGTTCATTCACAACCTCCAACATTCGGAAAGTTCATATTCGAACACATACAGGGGAACGCCCATATATGTGCCCAGAGCCAGGTTGTGGCAGAGGATTTGCCAGTGCCACAAATTACAAGAATCACATGAGAATCCACACTGGTAATAACCATATTCTAGTTCTGAGCTTCACATCGCTGAATGAAGCTCAGGAATTTAAAACAGCACAGAGCATTTACAGTTATACCAGTTGTACAATGAAAAATTAACTGAGTTTAAAATCTATCGCAGAAGATCCAGCAAACCAGTGTCTCAGTACACATGTAAAAAAATAAATAAATAAAATAACTAAAAACATAATTTTCTTGCAGGGGAGATTGTCAGAGTTCTCTGCAACCCCAAACTTCAGTAATAGACTTAAAGATGCCACAAGTTTGATGAAAATGTTTCTAAAGCTGTGGCATCTTTCAAAGAAAAATGCCCTTAATTACTGTAAACAGTCACAGACTCTCACTCTTGGTACCAATGATATTCAAGCTCTGGTGTAACTTCACATGAAGCAGCTGACATTTGATTTGCCTTAATATGCGGTAGTTTTTGAAAACTAGGCATTTTCTCAGTTACAAAGTACTGTGCAAAACCAGTGGAGTGGTAGTTTGCACATCAAAGCCTTGAGATTGGTATGCATGACTGCAAGCATACACTTCCATAGGAAGTAGTTATGGGGTGTGATTAGGCCACTAGAATGGGAGCTACATACAATTAGTGACTCTCCTCTGACACCCGGCACCTGCTCAAAAAGGGGTTTCACCTCCCTGCATGTCCAAGATGACGGTACACTGATCAACAGCTTAATTTCAACTGTCCTAGTTTGAAAAAGGAAACTGTGAAACAAGAGACATTGACATTGTCAGCTAGAGTAAAATTCAATTTTGGCTAGTAAGTACATTGCTGGGATGCTATCAAAGAAGACATATTATAATATTATTATAATATTAATATTCCTAATTAATTCCTAATTAATTTAATATTATTATAATATTATTAATTAAATATTAATTAAATATTAATTAATATAATTAAGCATTCCTAATCCCACTGCAGTGCTGCACTGAAATATCACATGCTTGCAACCCTAGGCTCCAGCTGAGTAACTTGGCATTTTGCTGGCTGGCTCGATGTAACCATGTTAGGGGATTGTAATCTGTAACTACAGTGAATTTCCTTCCATAGAGATAAGGCTGAAGTTTCTGCAGTGCCACGCTATGGCTAGACATTCCTTTTCTACAGCTGTATAGCATTCCTCCTTGGGTTGGAGCCTATGACTGAGATAAACCACTGGATGCTCTTCTCCCTCTGAAGAAATCTGACTAAGTATAGCCCCTACCCCATAGTTCAAAGCATCCACCTGCACAACAAATTCTTTGCTGTAATCTGGACTGGCTAACACAGGGGGTCCTCCCAAAACTTCTGGAATGCCTGCTCACATGCTGTGATCCACACTACCTTATCTGGCCTGTTTTTCCTTGTCAGGTCTGTGAGGGGAGCAGCTATGGTACTACAACTGGGGACAAACTTTTATAGTACCCCACTGTTCCTAAGAATGCCCTCACCTGATTTTTGGTAACAGGTGCAGGCCATGCCTGAACAGCTTCTGGCAGGTTCTGGCCAGATCTTACCACTCCCCACTCTATTTCCCAGGTAGGAGACCTCTGCCATACCCACCTGACATTTGCTCGGCTTAATGGTCAACCCGGTCCTTTGTAGTCTGCCCAGCACTTCTCTGACCTGCTGAAGGTGCACGTGCCAGGAATGGCTGTAGATGGCAATATCTTCTAGGTAAGCAAGGGCAAACCCTCCTGCTCTTGCTAGGATATATGATCTACCAGCCTCTGGAAAGTCGCTGGGGCATTTTTCATTCCAAAGGGGATCTTTGTGAACTCATACAAGCCAAAAGGAGTCACAAAGGCTGAACTCTCTCTAGAACTGGAAGTCAAGGGCACCTGCCAGTAACCCTTGGTAAGATCAATGTTGGTAAGATACTTAGCTCCACACAGCTGCTCTATGGATTCATCTGTCCTAGGCATGGGGTAAGCATCTGACTCTGTGTGACTATTTAATTTCCTGTAGTCCACACAGAACCTGGTGCTGCCATCCTTCTTTGGTACCAGTACCACTGGGGAGGCTCAGGGACTGTTGGACTCTTGAATTACCCCTAATTCCAACATTTCCTGTATCTCCTCCCTCAGAGTCTGTCTGACTCTCTCAGGCACCCTATAAGGGGCCTGCCTAATAGGCCTTTGGGGTCCTGTATCCACCAAATGCTGCACCAGGTGGGTGCACCCTGGTTTCCCAGTGAGCATGTCCCCAAATTCCTGTAACTCTGGTCAGATTTCTCGAACCTGGGTAGGAGATGGCTGCTGGGACATTGCTACCCCTTCCACTGAGGTGTCAGCCCGAGCCTCACTGAGGAGATCAGTCACCAGATCTCCCTCAGACTCCTGCAATCCACTGCAATTACTCAGCACAAGGGCCTGCCTATCATGGTAAAGTTTCATCATGTTAACATGATACAGTTTGTGATCCTGCCTAGCAGTTCCACCATCTAGTTAGCATCACTGACCTTCATTACCACCTTGTAGGGTCCCTCCAAGGCTGCCTGCAGCTTGTTGTGTATGACGGGAATGAGAACCATTACCTGCTGCCCCTACAGCATACTCTCTAGCATTCCTGTCATACCAGATGTTTTCTGCTGTTGGGCTTCTGCCAGGTTCTCCTGGGCCAAGCCCACGAGTTCCCTGAGCCTTGTCCTGAGGTTTAGGACATATGCCACAACAGACTCCTTGTGGGATTCACAGTCACCCTCCCAGTCATCACAAATTAAGACTAGAGGCCCCCTCACCTTATGCCCGTACAACAACTCAAAGGGTGAACAAAACCTGTGGATTCCTGGGGAACCTCTCTGTAAGTAAACAGCTGGGGCAAATATTTGTCCCACTCCCTCTTAAACTTGTCTGCGAATGCCCATAACATGGACTTGAGTGTAGAGTTTAACCTCTCAACAAGTCTATTAGTCTGAGGATGGTAAGGGTGGTCTTTAGGTGCTTCAACCCACAGTACCTCCACAGACAGGTCAGCAGCTCTGACATGAAATTGACACCGCTGTCGGTCAATATTTCTTTTGGGAAGCCTACCCTGCCGAAAATCTCTAACAAAGCACATGCCACCTTTTTTGCCTCAATGGATGGACAAAGCCACTGCCTCAGGGTATATTGTAGCATAATCTACTACCACTAGGATATACTTTTTCCCTATGGAACTTGGGGTACTAAGAGGCCCCACAATATCTGTAGCTACCCTCTGAAATGGCTCCTCAGTCACAGGCATCAAAGGAGCTTTTACTTTGTCTCCTGCCTTGCCTGCCTTTTGGCACTGCTCACAGATCCTGCAGAACCCTGTTACAGCTCTGGAAATCTCATGCCAATAGAAGTTTTGCATAATACATCTCTATGTACGTTTTATGCCCATATGACCTGCAAAGGGAATATCATGGGCTATAGCTAGAAGAGCCAGACAGTAGGCTCTCGGCACTACCAACTGCTTGCTGTACTCTCTCACCTTCTAGCCCTCCCTCAGGGGTCCACTTTTTATACAATAACCCTTTGTCCCAGTATACATATTCCCCCTTCCCTTGAGAATCAGGTGCCTCACTAGCTACGTGCCTCATGCCTTGTAATGTAGGGTCTGAGAGCTGAGCCTGTCTCAACTCTCTCTTTGTAACCCTTCCCAGCTCCCCTTCCACAGGAAGTCTGGCCTTCTCGTTTGCAAGAACACATTCGTGATATTAAAAACCAAAAGTTTGATAGCCCCTTGGAGCAACACTTTGATTTTGCACACAATTCAAATCCAGAGAGCTTAAAAGGCTGCATTTTAGAAAAAATAGAAATGTCTTTAGGGGAATGTGGAGATATTAAGGTCAAATTGCTTGGTAAAGAAACTTTTTTATCTTAAAGTATAACACCTTGGAACCCTTTGGGTTGAACAAAGAATGCAACTGGAAATATGTTATTTGAACTGATTGAGTGATTGAATGATTAAATTATTGACTAATTTTATGCCGCTTAAGATGAGATGATGACTGTGAATTTTATACTCGTTGAAGGCTTGGAGCTGAAGTGCTAAGTTTAAATAAATTTGGTGAGCTTTAGATTGATCCGTGACCTTGGTTTGTCGTTTTATTTTATTATATTACATTACATTTATAAGACCTGTTTTCCCCCCAGAACTCCACCTACTTCCCACTCCTCTTAAAAATATGTATAAATATAGACATACCCTAGACAAAACAATACACACACAATTCCTAAACCATCAGTCTGGATTTAAGCACTTAAACTTTCTTTCCTCTCTTTCATTTACTAATTAATCACAGTGATCACAACTTATACACCATCCCCCTCACTTAGCTATCTACCCCTACCCCTCCTATATTCATACCCCAGTGTTGTAGCTCCTCTTTCTCTGATAAATTTCTCTGCATGCTTCCCTTAAACATTACTGCATCCTTGCTCTTCCTGTTTTATCACCTTACAACTTACCTTACTTACATCATTCAGTCTTGTACACATTTCTCCCACTATGTGCTCCACTGCTAACCATTAAAATCACCCCTTAACACTTCCAGTATATACAAAGACTCACTTAATCTTTACTTCAATTTTAAATTACTAAATCCTCAAACCTACCATACCAAAATAAAAGTAACTGCTAGAGTTAAACCAAAACAAGTTTATCAAGCATATCCATTTTTCTCTCTCTTACCGTTATGTCCAGAAGTGCAAGGTTTGATTCCCTCAACTTCCTCTGCCTAATTGTGCAACTCTGAGCAAATCAGTAAACCAGACATCTCTCATGGGCTGAGTCTGAAAAGGTCTGTGGAGATCAGAGCTCTACCCTGAAAAATAAATACAAATAAATATGTGAGAATATTTATCCCAACCCTAGCTCCTCAGCCCATCCTGACTTCCCAGTAGCCTCCAAACTCATCCCAAGCCAACCCTTACCCACCTCTCCATTCAGCCCACCCATCTCCTTCCAAAACAGGGACCACACCACCATCACCAAAACCATCAAAATCTAACCCGCCTATTTGAAACTTACTAAATAGCTTAAATTCATTTCTTTAAATACTTATGGTGTTTATAATGAAAATTTCGGAACTCCATGCTTGGATCATCTACAATACACTGAGATATTCTTGCCATAACTGAAACATAACTAAAACCTCATATAGTTGACTCTGAAATATCACTTCCTGGGTATAATATCAGGGCTGATAGAATTAACAAAAAAAAAATGGTGGTGTAACTTTACTATACCCTGACTATCCTGACTATCTTGAAACCCTACCTTCCAATTTACCCATTTCCGAATTCCATAATGCTGAACTTCTCCTCTCCTGTCTAAAACTAGTCAACCATAAGCAGCTGTACATTATAGTACTCTAGATTAACCCAGGTAGTAATGCTACAACCCTGGAACACATCCAAAACTGGATCTCTCATACAGTTTCTAATGAAAAGATAATCCTAGGTGGCATTAATTTCAGTTGACAGATTATCTCCCCAAAATATCCATCAGCTAGTCTAAATCTGTTTGGATTGACTCAACTCATTTCCTCCCCCACATATTGTAACTATTCCAAAAACATTGACTCACTTCTTGAATGGATATTGGTGTTCGATTCCACTAAGTGCGTCTCCCATGGCTACCTCTGATTCTCTTGGTATTCACCTCCCTGTATGTGTAAACAGACTCTGCACCCATCATGTCAATCACTTCGAATTTCACGTAACCTCAACTAATTTTAAACCTGATACATTTTACAAAATTCTAAGCTCCTTTAACTGGTCTGTCCTGAAAAATGTTCCACTCAATGAAGCTCTACACTTTTCCTGAAAAACCATCAATATTTGGGGTCCAGCTAGAACAAAAAGAATAAAGAAATAACCCTACTCCTTGGTTATCCACTCAAAGCAAGCACCTAATGTACGAAAGAGATGGAGCTTGGAAAGAATAGTTAAAATATAGATCTCCTGAAAACTTGCAACACTTTAAAGAACTACATAACTGTACAAAAAGACAGATTACCACGGACAAGAAAAGCTACTTCAGAAACCCCTTACTAAATCAGTCGTCCAACCCTAAAAAAAACTAGTCTTGTATTAATAGTATGCTCCATCCTGAAACATCCACCTCTCCTAATCCTGCCCCAAATAACACACTCTAAAATAGCTGCTAAGTTTAAGACACATTTTATACAAACCATTAAAGCCCTTACTAAAGATTTTACTCCCAGTGATCCTGACATGCCCTCTCTTCAGACAGCAAATACCCCTTATTTCACCCTAAAACCCATCCCAACCTCCTACATCAAATCGCTATTATTTAAACTGAAACCCTGTTCTCCTTCTGTAGATATCTCCCAGCAGAATACCTCAAGCTGGCTGCAATTCCCATAGCCAATCCTGTGTCTCTTAGATAACAGAACTGTCAAGGATTCATACACTCCTTCTCTGTGGAAAAATGCTTCATCATCCCTCTTCATAAAGGAGGACCGTCATCTGGTATAACCAATTTCAAAACTATCGCTATATTACCCCTTTATCCAAAATTCTGGAGAAATGCATTCACAAGCAACAACTTCAACATATTCTTCAGGAAAAGCTCTTGACCCCACAGAACATGGTTATAGACTTGCCCATAACATTTTCATGGCCTTATTAACTTTCACAGATACTATTAACAAAGCCAGAGATGAAGGCAAACATTTACTCTGAATTCTTTGATCTCTGTAAAGTTTTTGATATAATAATTCATCAAAAACTCCTCTACCAGCTGTCTTCCATCAGGCTATCACAACCCTCAATACTATGGCTTAACTACTTAACCGATAGTTACCGATGGTTACCAATCTGTTAAATGATTCTCTACTTTTTCTCCCTCCATTCCTATCAATACTGGTGTGCCACATGCCTCCATTCTTGGCCTTCTACTCTTTAATATATTTACTAACACCTTACACATCCTGTCAGTGAGCTTCCCTAATACAATACGCTGAAGTTTCTACTCTAATATGCATTTCCTGCAACCAAGTACATTTTCAGAAAATTACTCTAAAAGCCTGTAACACCATTGAAAGTTGGCTGCAGGATAATCAACTGCTACTAAATCCCCCAAAAATAAATTACTTCTTTTTTTCCTAAAATCTCATTTCCATGAAAAAATAACTTTAAAATGTCTTCCTTAAATAATACCATGATTGAAGTTACCCCATATACAAAACTACTTGGCGTGACAATTGATGACCATCTTAAATTCACTTTGCATATCCATAACAGCATCAAGACAAAACATCAAAAACTAGGCGTACTACAATAAATTCCTTACAGACTCTGAAAAGGCAACTGTAGTGACCACTTACCTCTTACCCTCTCTCCTATATGGAGTCCCTGTTATGACCAACCTACAAGCCTTAGTTAATTCTAAACATGAACCTTTGCTGTAACAAAGTTGGCAGATTCACTTGCAGAAACCTTACTGGAACCACCACTGTTTAGCACTAAAAGCACTTAACTGGGTCGAGCTTCCTCACCACCTGTCATCTACTCAGCTCACCTTAACCCATAAAATCCATCCATACCCCATCCACCTGCCCAGCAATCAGGCCCTTACTCTAATACTATCTTCCATATCATAGGCTTTTTTGAACTTCCTTAATAGCAATTTCTCTGCTTAGTATATCCATTTTTTAGAAATGTTTATCTCCCATTCTTTATTCTGTATAAACTGTTTGAGTATGCAGAGTTTCAAAAAATATTCTATAGCTTTAATTCTTCTTGCTGTTAACTATCACACCTTTCTCATTCTGCACTTCCATTAGCAGACTTTCATTATAATCCTTTTTACGTAAGCAAATAAAGTGATCTCTTCTTTAACAATATATTTTTGCCTTAACATCTGTCATAGATTTGCATCATTCAACACAAGTATTATAGGTTCATAGGATGATACTAGGCTATTGGCCCAGAGGCCCTTATAAGCCTAGCCAAGAATTTTGCCCATGTTCCCTCAAAGTCAACACCCGTTTCCCCTGTCCAGCAGAAACACAGGTGGGATCCCAGGAGTGTATTTTCTGTTTCCTGTCCAGTTTCCTTTTAAAGAGAGCTAGAGAGGTACTCTGCTTGACATGGAGAGGGAGTCTATTCCACAGACGGGAAAGTCTTTGGGACACAAGTCTTATCTTGCCAACAAGTTCTAGTAATATCACAGACCAGGTAAAGGCCTCGTGTGCGGATTGCATGAGTGGACTTTGTCTTACGGATATGCAGCAACTCCATCAAGGCTGGGTCTGAAATGGCCTTGTATGCCAGACACTGGTCACCTCTGAGCAGTTTGTATGAAACTGAATTGAGGGACAGGGCTTTAAGCCTATCTGTATAGGATAGGTGATTGAGACCCTGGATTTTCCTGGTCCGGAACCTCTGTGGTCTCTCCAACTGCTGCATGTGCTTGGCAAGGTACATGCCGAAGGGAGCATTGTATTCAGTAATGGGTCTGATAAGGGAGAAGTACAGGGATGTTATGACCTCCTTGTTCCTGGCTGAAATACCCTTATTTATGAGGTGGGCAATGAAGAAAGCCTTCTGTACAATGGAGGCAATGTGGTGGTCAGAAGTCATGTTGCTATCAACCTGGTTGCCCAAGTCCCTCACAACTGATTGCATTCTTAGTATGTTATTAATGTGATAATTAGTGGGGATGACATTTTCCCCAAAGGGTATAAGGATGCATTTCTTGGCATTCAGTTTAAGGCCATGCTTCTGGTACCAGTCATTAGTTTGAGTAAGGCTGTCTTGGAGGATGTTCACATCACTAGGGGAATTTAAGACAGTGCCCAGCTTGCAGTCATCTGCAGACTTGGTCAGCCCCAGACTACTGATTTTGGCTTGCACCACAGAAAAGTATATCCCAAACAGAAGAGGCCCCAAGATAACCGATCCTTGGGGTACACCGCTCCTTATGGGTCTACTACTAGAAGTTGCTTCCCCTACTTTGACTAAGTGGGTTCTGTCAGTAAGCCAGTTAGCTACCCATCTGGTAACATACGGGTTGATGCCTAGCTGGGAGAGTTTTTATTATGCCCGAGTGAGGAATAGTGTCAAAGGCTTTGCTTAGTTCAAGGTAGGTGATGTGCACAGTCTTCACCCTCGTCCATGGCTTTGGTTACTGTTTCAAAGAAGTCAACCAAGTTTAACGGGCATGATCTCCCTTTGACAAAACCAAACTGTGTGGGTTCAAGTGTTTGGAGGTTGCCAATGTCCTTGTTTATAAAGTCCATGATAATGCATTCCATAGCTTTGCAAATCAGGCTAGTTAGGCTGATGGGCCTATAACTGCCTGGGTCAGTGGACGCTCCACCTTTCTGTAGAGGGATGACACTGGCTGTCCTCCGTTCAGCTGAGATGAATCCAGTGATCAGGCTTTGGTTGAATAGGGCATCCAATGGACCTGCGAGCTTATACCTGAGTTCATGTAGGATACAGCCAGGGATGTTATCTGGTCCCATGGAGACTGTATTTTTTGCCTTTGAGAAGACGTTAAGGACCTGCTCCCTGGTGATGAGGGGAGGGGGGCAGGTGGTGGGGATGCCCTGGTTTACTGATGGGGGACAGGGGGGGGTGAAGATGTTCTTCGTGTTTCACTGTTGCAGTCATTACATTTGGGTAATCTGCTGGCAGGTTGCCCTCAGTCGGCCTGATTAACAAAGTCTTGGGTCCTGCGTCGGTTGCTGTCCCTTCTTCCATGATGTCAGGTCGTCAGGGGTATAAAACATGCAGCCGACGCCATTACGTCAGTCTTTCTTGCTGCGTGGTGCCCGAAGCAGAAGCAGTTCGCAAGTGTCAGTTGGCCGACTCCTGAAATTTTCATTTTTGAGTTTCAGAACCGAAGTCTTCAACTAAAAGCTAAGTACCCCGTTAGGGAAAATTTTTCTTGCTCCTTACCAATGTCAGTAAAAGTTAATAATTGCATTACTTGTGGGAAGCAAATACCTCATAAGGACTTTCATTTGTGCTGTATTCCTTGTCTAGGCCCTGACCACAACTTACCTTGCTTTCGGTTTTGTGCTAAATTTTATTAACGCAGTATTAAACGTCAGCATATTTTTGCTTCTAAATATTTTGGCTCACGATTTAATTATCAATAAATGTTATCGGTTAGCAATCCGACTACCGGAATACCTAAAAGACGCAAAGAAAAGGACAGAGACAGACCGTCAAGGTCCAAAACTGACGACGCTTCTCCTAAGCCAGTCGCCAGTTCGCCGGTACTCAGTGTGGTGCTTTTGCAGCCCTTGATACCCGCTACATCTGATTTGCATGCCTCGAGATGCTTCAATTATGGAACCCGCGGATGTCTCTACCTTAGATGGATCCGGAGCCGCTGTGCAGGCACCGGCTTCTGACGGTGTTTTCAGGCCTACATATTTGTATATTAGACCAACGCCATCTTCAAAACTAAGGCCAAAATCTAAATCTTTGCCTAAAAAAACAACGCCTGGGCCACATGTGCAGGCCCCTATGCCTAAAAAACAAATGCTCAAAATGGCTGAAGATTTAATTACTCTGATCAGGGGTAGTCAACCCCCTCCTCCTAAGAGGCCTAGGCAGGACATTGATTATGAATCTTCTGAACAGGATTCTGTTTCTTCTGACTCTTCTAATGAACAGGATTTGTCTATACCTACTTATGAGGACTCTGATGCAGATGATTCCATTCCTTCTGCTTCTCCCCCTGAGGATTTTTCTTTTGGGGAAACTTTACATACCTTAAGGGAACATTTCCACTGGGAAAGTCAGGATCTCTCTGAATCTAAAAAGAGACTTAGGGATTTTCTTGGTTTACTATCGAAATTGCGAACAGCTATGGTCGATCGTCGTATGCTCGAACGCACAAGGTCGAAACACAAATGTCGAAGACATCGTAATCAATCGAGGAACGGTTCTACCATGGGTCGAGGTAGGTGTACAGTATTATTCCCTACTACAACCACCTTCCCTACCTCGACCCATGGTAGAATCTCTCTGAATCTAAAAAGAGACTTAGGGATTTTCTTCTTCCTCCTCAGCATAGGCCTTTGGCTATACCTCCTGTTTTAGACATTGTTGATGATGTTTTTCAAGAATCTAGTATGGCTCCTGATTCTCTGCCTCTGGCTCCTTGTAAGCCAGACGGATACTACAGGGTTCCTGAGTCACACAAATTCCTTTTCAAAAATCCTATTGCAGATCCTGAAACTATTTCTCAGGGTCCCAAGGGCATTAAGGCCTCTACTGCTAAAAATCCTACCCCGTCTGATAGAGATTCCAGGCCGCTGGATAGATGAGGTAAGAAGGTTTACACTTCTGCAACCTTGGCAATCAGGGCTTTAAACTGTCAATTTCATATGCTTAAATATCAACAGCATATCATGGGACTGCTTAAACAGAAAATGATGTTAATTTCTGACTGTGTGGAAAATAAAGATTTACAGGATTTATTGCATTCAGCTGAACAAGTTGGAAAACATACTTTGCAATGTGGTTTTGATTCTTTGGAAGCCTCTTGCAGGGCTGCTGTAGCTGGGTCTGTGCTACGAAGGCATGCTTGGTTCAAAGAGCAAACTCTGCCTGATCATGTTAAAGCAAAATTGTTGGATGCTCCTTTACAACAGGACTGTCTCTTTGGTAATAAGGCTGAAGACGTTTTAAAAAAGATGGAAGATAAAGCTAAATCTATGCAAACTGTGAAAGATTTCTTACAAGTGCAATCTCCAAGATTTAGTAGGCACTGGCCTACTAAAAACTGGTCCTTTCCAGTCCCTTCGAGAGTCACTCAAGTCAAACCCAGACATTCCAAAGGCTCCAAGTTTCAGTCACAAGGGACTTTTAGAACAAAACAATGGGGTGCCTTCACCTCCAAATCTGGAAACAACAAGGCACCTCCCTATGGTAAAGAGTCTCAATGACTTCCCTCTACACTCACCAAGCACTTAACTTTTAGCTGCCCCTTTGGGGGAAAAACTGGTACTTCATGCATGAAACTGGCAACTGATAACCCAGGACAAATGGGTTGTAAATATAGTATCCCAGGGATACAGATTTCATTTCCATACGTTGCCAATCCCAAACGGGTGGCCAGACCTGCCCCCAAATCAGTGGGCATAGGCCCAGAAACAAGTTCTGTCCCTCATGAACATGGGGGCTATTCAACCAGTACCAGAAGAGGAAAAGGGACAAGGCTTCTATTCAAGGCTTTTCCTGGTACCCAGAAAAGACAAATCATGGCATCCAATTTTGGACTTAACTACTCTAAACATATTTCTGGACATTCCAAAATTCAAGATGCTGACTCTTCAACAGCTACTTCCTATGCTAGGCAAAGATGCCTGTTTGGTAACTCTAGACTTAAAAGAGGCTTACCTGCATATCCCAATCAGGGAATCTTGCAGAAAATACCTCCGCTTCAAAGCAGGCTACTTGCCTTACCAGTTCTCTGCACTGCCGTTTGGCTTATCTACTGCACCCAGGGTCTTCACAAAGTGCCTGGCTCCAGTAATTGCATTTTGCAGGCAAAGAAATATTAAAATATATCCATACCTGGATGATTGTCTAATTCAGGCAGAAAACAAGGACATTCGTCTACAGCATCTGGCATTTGTAAAAAGGGTTCTAACTTGTCTAGGGTACACCATAAATGAAAAGAAATCACAACTGGTACCCTCTCAGAAAATTACATTCCTGGGTGCAAGCTTGAATACAACTGTCCAGATGGCTTACCTTACGCCAGAAAAGCAAATTCAATTGGTGACTTACTTCAAACAGGTGGCCACAAAAACCCTGCTATATCTGCAAGGCAAATTATACAAGCCTTGGGGTTCATGGCCTCCTGCATTCTTCTAATTCCATATGCAAGACTGCAGAAACTTCAGTGGTACTTAAAAAGTTTATGGAGTCAACATTGTCACAACCTGGAAACAATGATTCCTATCATACCTTGCCTGCAACTAGAGTTCCTGTGGTGGGCAGAGGCCTGCCACCAAAACAAGGGACTGCCATTCACACCACCCTCTGCCGCCCAAACCCTAACTACATATGCATCAGACTATGCTTGGGGGGCTCATCTGGCAGGGAAGTGCATTCAGGGCAAATGGAGCCCAAATCAAATTCACCTTCATATCAATCAGAAAGAGATGCTAGCTGTACAGAATGCACTGACAGCCTTCAAGGACCACCTTCATCCAGGACAATTAATGGTAAAGACAGATAACACCATAGTTATGTGGTACATAAACAAGCTGGGGGGTACACATTCCTACCCCTTTGCAGACTAGCCATGGCATTGTGGAACACGGACTTGACATACCAAATACAACTACAAGCTCAGTTCCTGCCAGGAAAGCTGAATACTCTGGAAGATGAACTAAGCAGAAATCTCATGGATCCACACGAATGGAAACTGGAACCATGGATTTTCATCATGTTGACCCGCAAATGGGGGAATCCAGACATAGATCTTTTTGCCTCACCCCAGAGCGATCAGTTGGACAAGTTCTGCAGATGAACTCATCACAAAAAAGCTTGGAAAGTGGATGCTCTATCATTCAGCTGGAAAAAACATATCAGTCTATGCTTTTCCCCCTCTGCCTCTGCTCTCCAAAGTTCTACTAAAATAAAAATGATTCTGATTGCTCTAGACTGGGCTCGCCAACACTGGTACCCACTCCTGCTCAATGTGTCACACCTTCCTCCGTGGCACCTGCCTCAGACACCTTACTTACTGTCTCAGCAGAACAATCAAATTCTGCACACTCCGCTCCAAACTTTGAATCTTGCAGTGTGGCTAATCACCTAAATTCACCCTTAGCAAACCTGTGATGGATGTCATTTTGGAGGGGAGAAGACCTAGTACTAGAAAATCTTATGCTGACAAATGAAAAAGATTATGTGCCTGGAACCACTCACAAGGAATAAGCACAGCAGTGCCCAATATTCCTCAGATTTTACAATACTTAACTGAGATGGTTCACAAGGGCCTGTCCTTTTCTTCCATAAAAATCCATGCCTCTGCCATTTCAGATCATTACAACACAGAACCTCCCCTCTTCTCTCATCCTCTGCTAAAGCAGTATCTCAGAGGGGCCAAAACCTTAAGACCTCCTAGGAGAGCTCCACCCCCTGCCTGGGACCTCAGTTTTGTATTGGAAAAACTCACTCTCCCTTCTTTCAAGCCAGCTGCTACTACAGACTTAAATTTCTCTCCTGGAAAACAGCTTTCCTTTTAGCAGTCACTTCAGCTAGAAGATTTTCTGAATTACAGGCTCTTATGGCAGTGGAGCCTTTTATTATTTTTCATGCGGACAGGGTGTCTCTCAGGACCAATCCATCCTTCATGCCTAAGGTGGTATCCAGTGTGGCTCTTAATCAGACTGTTCATTTGCCAACTTTCTTTCCCAATCCACAGAACAAGGGGGAGCGGATCCTGCATTCCTTGGATGTACACTGACAACTTGGATTTTACTTAAACAGGACAAAATCTCTAAGAAAATCTGAACAACTACTGGTGGCATTTGCTGCAGGGGCAGAGGGAAAGGCTATTTCAAAGCAGACTATTTCCATATGGATAAGCCATTGTATTCGTTTCTGCTATATGCACCATGGTAAAACTATCCCCCAGGGGATCAGATCTCATTCCACCAGGGCTGCATCAACTTCTACAGCCTTTCTCAGAGGTGTTCCTACCAGAGACATTCTAGAAGCTGTTACCTGGATCTCAGTTCATACGTTCACCAAACATTACCATTTACCTTTCTTCTCTAAATCCAGAGCTGGCTTTGCCACTGCTGTCCTGCAGGGCCTTATAGCTGGTCCTAATGTTGTTTAAATCCATCCTCCCAACCATAGCTTTGGGAATCTAACCAAATGTAATGTCTGCAACAGTGAAACACGAAGAACATAGTACAGTTGTGTACACTTACCATAAATATAGATGTTCGAGTGTATTCACTGTTGCAGTCCTGGTTATCCACCCTCCAACCCCCTGTTTTTCTCTTGCTATACCTCCACTTTCTTCTACTGTGCTTAAAAGCCTTTCTGGTGTATTTGCTTTTCTTTGGAGGTTGTGTTTTAAATTACACACATATATATATATATATATATATATATATATATATATATATATATATATATATATATATATATATATATATATATATATATATATATATATATATATATATGTAAAATACATATAGTGGTGCTGCGGTAGTGTTGTCGCCTCACAGTAAGATGCTGTCCGGTTCGATTCTCAGCTAGAGCGTCTTCTGCGTGGAGACATGTGTGAATGGGCGTACCTTCGTTGAAGGTTGTGCGTCAAGGCTGGTAACTCGGCACGTAAAAATCAACTACCAGTCATTAGCGGACCGGAGTTCCGGTGTGGCGACTCCTAACCGGGAAAAGCCGAAAGACACAACATATATAATATATATATATATATATATATATATATATATATATATATATATATATATATATATATATTGCTCCCCATTTGGAGGGCACCGGACATCTGGGGCAAGAAAAACTGATGTAATGGCGTCGGCTGCATGTTTTATACCCCTGACGACCTGACGTCATGGAAGAGGGGACAGCAACCGACACAGGACACAAGACTTTGTTAATCAGGCCAACTGAGGGCACCCTGCCAACAGATTACCCAAATGTAATGACTGCAACAGTGAATACACTTGAACATCTACATTTATGGTAAGTGTACACAACTGTACTTTTTCACTGAACCTGTCTGCCAGCAGGTTGCCTTTATCTATGGTGTTTGTGTTTGCAGTGTTACTGACCACCAATTCGGAGCAAATTTGGGTGTTGCCTTTGAGACTTCGGACATATATTTGTGAAGACGGACTTGTGATTGTCCTTGGTGGATGTGGCCAATTTGGACTTGGTTAGCCTTAGAGGATTTCACCAGTGACCTTATTTTCTTGTTCAAAGAAGAGATTGCTTCCAACGTGGCACCTGCTCCTTCTTGGCCCTGGACAGCAATATTTTCTTTCTGTTATAGAGTTTGTTTATTGCTGCTGTCCACCAGACAGGTTTACTCTTCCTTGAGGAAGATGATTTAGTCCTGTCAGGTATTGCTGAGTCCATACAGCTATGTAGGTGCTCATATAGTTTTTTAGTGTAGGCTTGGACACTAGTACTAGTTCCAGCTGAAGGGGACGGTGGCTGTGAAGCTGCTTATGCCTGCTCCGAGGAGACTGTAGTCAGCTTTGGAAAAGTTTTTTCATTTGACCCTGACAAGGGAGAGGGGGGTCAGGAGAGATGGTGATTTCAAAAGTGATCACTTTGTGGTCAGATCTTACCAAGGAGGATGACACTGTAGGAGTGCTACAGCGGCTACTCATGTTGATTAGGACCGGGTCCAGGATATTTTCACCTCTCGTAGGGGTGTTGACCAGCTGATCCACATTAACAAAGTCGAGGAATCTCTAGGCATTCATGTTTAGGCAAAAATAGGTCTTCCACTCTATGGTTGGGTAGTTAGTCACCCAAGATCAGGGTAGAGGGTTGAATCTAGATGGATTCAAGCAAGTCCAGATAGGTGGAGTGAGCATCCTGGGTCATGGTTGAGGGTCTATTGCTAGCTATGATTTGAGTAGGTGTTTTGTCAACAGTTAACTGCACTTGGAGCGTCTCCTGTGCATCATACAGTTTGACCAGCCTGGAGGTGTGTATGCTTTGATAAATATTGAAACTCCACCTCCTTTGGCTTTGTAGCTCTCTGTTTGGGGTCTGAAAGTATGATAGAATGAGAAGCCTGGTAAGGCTGGGGTGCTCTCCACAGCTTTGAACCAGGTTTCAGTGACTGCACAAATGTCAGCATCCTACAGGGCAAGGAATGCTTGCAATGAATGCAGTTTCATGCTAACACTCATGCTGGTAATTCTGTGCTCATGACTTTGCCTAAAAAAGGCACTGTGGGGGAGGCAAGATCCTTTGCCAGAAGCTTAAAGCCCATGGGAGACAGATGAAGGCCATCTCTGGCAATGCATCGTGGTCTGTCAGTCATGTTCTCCCAGGCTGTCAGGTACTGGATCCCCTTGGAATGACACCAGAAACTAAGCCAAATGTTAAAGTCAGTCATTTTGTGTTTGTATTGAGGCATCATTCTGGGTGATGGTAGGATGCTGCTTAAGGCTAGGGACATACCTGCCTGGGACACACTCAGTGAGTTCAATCATGTCTCTCTTCATATAGTCCGTAGGTCTCAAGTCATTCATACCAACATGGACTGTGACAGACTCATAACAGTACCTGTTTTTAAGAGACTTGAGTGCATGTGTGATGTATTATTTTTTGCTGTGTCATTCCTTTCTTATTACTTACCTCCTATAATATCCTGTAATTTCTGACATTCCTCTCTCTATTTTTTTACTCTGTTTAAATCCTTTATTGAACCATCATTTATGACATAGGCACACTTACATTTATATAAAAGTAATCGAACCATATTAACAATTTCATATTTACAAATATTATACATCACATATATCGTTATATAATATATAATTTAACCAACATTACATAAATTATTCAGTTCCTGCCATCCTCTAAACCTCATTTCTCCTCCAAAACATTTTTCTGCATGTATTGTTCCCACAATTTCCATTTTTTCTATGTAATATACTCCTATCCTTTTTCTAAAGATCCCACTTCCTGTTTTTTTTTATCTCTGTTACAATTTCTACTACTTCAAATATAGTTGGTTTAGATTTTGATTTCCCCTTACCAGTAATTACTTTTTTGGCAGCCACCAGAATTAAACTTAACAAGGCATTACTTTGTCTAGGCAATTCAGATCCTGTATCCCAGCTCAAAAAAACAATTTCCTTAGTTACACTCATTTGCTCACCCAATATTCCTGACAGACTACTCTGTAAGGAATTGTTAGTCTGCCAACTCATTACATTCCCAAAACATATGTTCCCAATGATCTCTTCCCCATCACACCTGTTTTTTTTTTTTTGTTTGTTTTTTTTAACTCTTATGCCACAGACATTTTACAATAATATACATAGTCTGTTTTCTTTTGTAATCAGCCCATCACTTTATCCAGTTACTATAAAAAACATCGCTCATTTGTAAATGTTCTGTAAATACTACCCACCTTTCATTTTGAAATGCCTATAATTTTAAGCAGTACCCAGTTAATTTTTTACATTCCTTGCCTTTTTCAATAATAAACCGTGCCGAAAAATAGTCTATACACCTACATGATTAGAAAATCCAGAGTACTAATATTACCTTCCTTTATTCTGTCTGAAAACACAAAAAGTCAATTTCTGTCCTTGCCTTTACCTTTATTTTGTACATTTATATTCCTGTCTTAAGTTGAAATTGTGAAAAACATTCTTTACATCTCCCTTGCTTTCCTTTTCTTCCTGTAATGTCATGACTAAAGTCTCCAAAAATCAGTATATTCATGTTAACGTTCACATATTTTTTAAGTTCTTGAAAAATTGTGTTCTTTTCATACCCGGTGTAAATACATAAACTGCCATAAGACGTATTACTTGTCCTTTAAATACAACAATCTAATATCACTTGCCACTCTAATTATAATTCATCTTATATTATAATTAGAGAATACAAGTCGTAATCCATAGAGCTTCTGATCTTCCCTCCTCATACTTGCTTTAACAGTACTTTCTGCTTTATTTAAACTTTTACCTAATAAGCAGATTATCTCATACTTTAACTTTTACACTATTCTACATTGTTTCTTTTTCTTTCTCTAACTCTGCTACCCAGAGTAGCAACTTTCATTCTGTTTTCTGTATTGTTGCAGTCACTTTAGATTTGTTAACACCTTCCCTTACAACCAGACACACTATCTTTCTCCTTCATCTATAAAAATGTCTTCCTCACCCTTTTCTTTTTTGCCAGCTACTACTACTTCATTTAACTGCACACTTTTTCCAAATTTTCATTTTCAGCTTTTTAGCTTTCTTTGCCAGAATCATACCATCAGTGCTCATTAGATTTGCAGTACCTGTAATATGGCTTACCTGTCCACACACACACCGCTTTACCTTTTTGTATGCTCATTAATGAAATGCTCTACAGCACAAAGAATTAGGCTGTCCTGAATTGTTCCATTATTTATCTTCCCCCAGTCCAGATTTTCTTTTTGTCATATAATTTATCAATAAAGTACACAAACTGACATAGACAATAGTCCTTACTATTCTATCCTAACTAGTCTTGTTATATAGACTTAAACTGTTAGTCTGTTTTTTTAACTCTGGAGTAAGCACCTGAAATACATACTCATTCCAATGATAATCCTGCTTCGAGTAAGTTATATATACAAATTTTTCCATTAATTCAACTGTCTCAAAAATCACATTGCAAGTCTGCTCCTTTATGAAATTAATTAAGAAGCAAATGTCCAATATATCAAATCCTAATGGCTCAAATATTTTGTCCCAGATATCACACTGGTCACTGGCAAAGTCTTTTTTTGATGAAATCTTTACTGTTGTTGTTCCTGCCCAATACTCGGCTATGTTTTCCTCTCTATAGCAGCCACTACTACAGCATATTTTATATTTTTATAGGCACTTCCTGTGACTGTGAATGCACTGGTGTTTGTGGTTCAGCTTCCCACTGCACAACATTTCTGAACTTCTGGTTCCCCCTCTGTCACTGTCCTGGAGCAGTTCAACATTCTACGACCATGAAAGTCAACATTCTCCTCTAGTTCATCTTCACTGATTAGTTGACATAAAGCAGATTCTTCCAAACTCCCTTCTGTGGGTACTGCACATTTGCTGACGTCTTCTCATCCATGTTGCTGTTGTCTGTCTGTAACAATTTTTCCACAGATTATTTTCTCTGGTGCAACTTGCATTCCTCATGCTCATCCTTCTCCATCTCACTCCTTCACAATAGTGCAAGTTCTCCAATGCCCTAACCAAATTTGCCCTAATCAGTATAAGCACTGCCCTGAATCCATCCTGAAAAGAGACTACTAGCCCAGTCAACAAGAGATAGTCAAATTAAGGGGGTGTAGAAAGCTAGTCTGATGCCTGGTGTCATCCTCTGATGTGGTGCCACCCCAGCAGTTGAGAAGACAAAAACAGGTCCTCTGCCTCCGCTCCCTTAGACTTGAACAGGAATTTTTTTTTCTTTTAAACTGTAACAGCTGCTTACTACAAACTGCTGTAGTCCACACACACAAGGCTAAAGTGCTTCACTTATGAAGTCCTGAGAGTGGACATAAGGGAAAACAAAATAAAATAATCTCTCTCATTTTAAACTGTTTCCTACATAAGCAGCTTGCTGCAGTCTGCAAATGGAGTGCTGAAGTGTTTCACTTCTGAAGACATTTATTTTATTTATATTTATTTATGAGGGTATTGTGCACTGATCAGTATTGGCCAATTTCAGGCTCAGACTGGGCAAAATACAAAACATTTCACAAATAATTCAGAAATATAAGCAATAATAGAGTAGTTCAGACTAATTACACAGAAAAAAATGTGCATATGAATTCTAATGAGCAAGCACAGAACAATGTACAATCAAGCAGTGTGTAATGTGCAATATATACATTAGTATCTAAAGTGGTCAGTCTTCACAATGAATCTTGAGAGGAGAAGAGACTTTGAAAAGAAATAGGTTAGGTGATATGTCCTGTGTTAAAGCTAGACCATTCGACTTGGATTTAGAGTTGCATTTTGAATTTGCAATAAGTGCTGATTCCCTTAATGTTGATGGGGCAGACCTTGCGAAAGAGTAGGTGTTTGAGAGTGAAAGCATTTGCAGTGCTGTGGAGTTTGGTTCTAGGGGTAATGACAGTCTGTGGCTTAGTGAGTCGTGTGTCGGCTTGTATGCGGAGTTTTTTTGTGAAGTCTAGCTGTAATAGGTTAGATCTTTGTTTTATGGCTAGCCATTTGGCTTTTTCTAGTGTGATACAGTGATGCTCACAGAGAGGTGTTTGTAAAGAATCAGCAAAGGCTGTTTAGAGGTAGTCTGGAGTGTGGCAATATTTTCTTGAAGGCAAAAGCAAAAAATTAGGAGTGCATATTTAAGTTAAGAAAGGGGAACTCCATTACCCAATGGTGGCTATGGCTGGTTGGGATACAAAATGGGAGATCTTTTTGGCCCAGAATAGGAGGGAGTTTATTTTGGTTCTCACTTTATCCACATAGTAATGGAAGTTAAGTGACTAATCAAGCCATAGTCCGAGATATTTGAAGGTGAAGGTTGTCTCTCTGTAATGGTTATTTAGGTCAAAGATAAGTGCTTGGTGAATTTACTGAAATGGTGACATACTGGAAAAAATCTCTTATTTTAAACTGTAGCAACTTGCTTTCTACATTTGTAGCAAATAGCTGCTGCAGTCTCCACTTTATGCACTAAAATGCTTCATTCCTATAGAATATTGTGTGTATGTTGTACCTTTAAGAAGCATTTCAAGGACAGCACGTGCATATAAATAGCAAGCACATGCTAGCTTCAGTGCCATTTTGAGAGTGCAGCCAGAGAGTGAGCATGTATGAGTGTAACAACTAGTATGTTTATAAGTTTATAAATACTTTGTTTATAAGTTTACCTAAGTTAAAGTTATTAAGCCTCAATCCTGATGTGTTTTTACATAATAAAGCTGCTTGAACAGAACCCACAGAAATTCATCTGTTTTATCCTGGCCAGATGAGCAACAATTTCTGAAGTCTTACTGAGAAAAAAAACTCTTATTTTAAATTATAGCAACTGTTTGCTACATAAGTAGCTGCTACAGTCTTGTCTATCTAGTCTTCGGTTGGAAAGCTAGTCAGTCAGTCAGTTCTGGGACATACTAAAAAGAATTCTTTACTTTAAACTGTAGCACACTGATTATTATATTTGTAGCAAGCAGTTGCTACAGTTTATGCCACACATGAAGTGCTAAGGCGTTTTTAGTTCTGACTGAAAATGCAGTTTTGACGTTCAGAATGCTGGTAATGTTCATGCACTGAAGGATCAGTTCTGCATATCATGCCCCCTAACAATTTGCACGTGGGGTGCCTGCCCCCTTCATCCCACCCTAGCTATGCTTCTGGAAAAAACTATTATAAAGTGGAGATAAATACAAATCCATAATATATGGCATTTACCACGTGCATAACATATTGAAGTCACACAAGACAGGTACTTGTGCAAAGCTAAGATATGACAATTTTCTGGATGTCATTCTGTTTATAATGTGTTTAAATACAAGAAAGAGGAAGTTTGAGATTGGGATTATAGTTTGTCATTATAACAACACTGATGAGTGTAACTGTATATAAATTCCATATAATTATATATTTTTATGAATGTAAATATTAAATGTGAATTTGATGCATCTTCTGGTATCTGTTAAGAATTAAGTATAAAAAGAATATACATTTTGAAAGAAATTGTTTTACTCTCCTGTTGCTGTTTATATTTCATTAAATGCAAAGACTTTTACGTGTCACCTCTCTAAGTTACATGATTGTATTACGATGCTTTTTATCATTTTATATTGTTTCTGAGTCAAATGCTAACCAGTGGTTGTTGTATTATCTCTGTTTTTTTGGGGGAGGGGGTTAAACACTATTATCTAGCTTAAGACATTGCTTGCTGCTAGAGAAGGGCTTATTTTAGTGGAAGGCTCCAGTAACCTTTCTTTCCTAATATAATGGAGGCAATCCTTCATTCTCCCTTATCTGTCTGACAGTAGTGGTAGGATAGTATTTTTTACTGCTTTTTTTGCCAAGTTAATTCTGTAGTCTGATTGTTTTTATTTTTTTTTCTCTTTAGGGGAGAAGCCTTACGTGTGTACAGTGCCAGGCTGTGGCAAACGCTTCACTGAATACTCAAGCCTCTATAAACACCACGTGGTTCACACCCACTGCAAGCCATACACCTGTAGTCACTGTGGCAAAACGTATCGCCAGACTTCCACATTAGCCATGCATAAACGCAATGCCCACGGTGAACTGGAGGCCACAGAAGAGAGCGAACAGGCCTTATATGAGCAGCAACAGCAACAAGAGCATGACGGTGAGTAGGAAACCACCTTCCGTGAAAATAGCTCTGCTTGCAGTGTGATCTCACCTGAGGGGTGAGGGGCAGGTGGGAATGCAGCAGCACTTCTGGGTAAAAACTCGCAGTTTTCACAAACGGCTCTACATTAGCACTGATTTCCCCTGAGGAATGGGGAATGGACAAGTCTGCAAGGAGGTTGTAAGGCAATCACTACCTCTGATACAACACTTTCAGCACATTCATCTTGTCTGAACTGAAAGATTTTCATTACTGTGTGTCTTTATTCACCACAAAACATGCATGTACATTTGAAAAAATGGTATGCTTGCAGACGGCATTGTTTTGTGTGCTGTTTGTGTATGCAGTTTTTTGTGTGCTTACATGATGTTCATCATGTTACACTGCTGCAGTCATTACACTTGGGTTATCCTGCCATCAGGCAGTCCCGCTGTCGGCCCGAATTCCAAAGTCTTGGTCTGGCGTCGGTTGCTGCCGCCTCTTCCCTGACATCAGTGCGCCAGGGGTATATAAGATGCATCTGACGCCATTTTCTTCAGTCTTTCTTGCCACGTGGTGCCCGAAGCAGAAGCAGTTCGCAAGTGCCGGTCGGCCAACTCCTGAGATTTTCGAAGTCGAATTTCAGATCCAAAGTCTTCAATAAAGCTTAAGTACCCCATTGGGGAAATGTTTTTCTTGCCTCAGACCGATGTCAGAAAAAGTTAATAATTGTATTTCTTGTGGGAAGCAAATACCTCATAAGGACTTCCACTCTTACTGTATTCCATGCCTAGGCCCTGATCACGATGTCACTAGTTGTCTGTTTTGTGCTAGATTTAACAAACGCACTATAAAAAGATGTTTTGATTTTGCTTTGCACTACTTTGGCCGAAGGTTCAATTATACAATGCTGTCAGATCAGCCGACGACCTCAATACCGAAAAAATGCAAAGACAAGGATAAAGACAGGCATCCGAGGTCCAAAACCGATGACGAAACCTCTTCTAGGCCAGTTGCCGGTTCTCAGTGAGGCACTTTCGCAGCCCCTGAC
The DNA here is from genome assembly GCF_019279795.1 of Protopterus annectens. Lineage (NCBI taxonomy): Eukaryota > Metazoa > Chordata > Ceratodontiformes > Protopteridae > Protopterus > Protopterus annectens. The sequence goes on along the minus strand of NC_056739.1, from coordinate 129,842,397 downwards.
ATCCGCTACCTCAGAGCCATAGGCCGCTTCCGACTCCCACGTGGAGACATCTAGGCCTCTGGAAACTCAAGGTATTAGGCCTATGGAAACTAATCCCTCAGATGGGTCCGGAGCCGCTGAGCAGGCATTGGCTTCTGAGGGTGTTTTCAGACCTTCACAACTCACCATTAAAACAACAGCCAAGACAAAGGTACCATTAAAGAAAAAGAAACAAGTACAGCATTCTCCTGGACAGTCCTCCATGCCTAAGAAACAGATGCTTAAAATGGCCAAAGACCTCATTACTTTAATCAGGGGTTCCCATCCCCCTCATGGGAAAAGGCCTAGGCATGATACAGACTGATTCCTCTGATCAGGTTTCCATTTCCTCTGATTCCTCTTCAGACCAGGGATACTCTCTGCCCCCCTATGAGAACTCTGATGCTGAAGAATCTGTCCCTTCAGCCTCTCCTCCTGAGGATTATTAATTTGGGGAAACTTTACATACCATGAGGGAACATTTCCATTGGGAAAGCCAGGATTACTCAGAATCCAAGAAAAGGCTCAGGGATTTCCTCTTATTGTCTCAATGCAGGCCCCTGGCTATTCTGCCTGTGCTAGATATTGTGGATGATGTGTTCTCTGAATCCAGTTTATCTCCTGACTCTTTGCCCCCTGCTCCAGCCAAGCCAGATAGGTATGATAGAGTCCCCGACTCTCACAAGTTTCTTTACAAACCCCTTGTGCTGATCCAGAAACTATTTCCCAGGGTCCAAAAGGGGTTAAGGCTTCCATTGCAAAAAATCCAGTACCCTCTGACAGAGATTCCAGAGCTTTGGATAGATGGGGGTGGGGGGTGGGGGGAGAAAGTATACACTTCTGCAACTTTAGCAGTAAGAGCTTTAAATCGCCAGTTTCACATGCTTAAGTACCAACAATATTTAATGGCTCAGTTAAAACAGAAAATGCTTGCAAGCACAGAAGCTCCTGATTGTAAAGAAATGCAGGATTTATTGCATGCAGTTGAACGGTGGGAAAACATACTCTGCAATATGGATTTGATTCTTTAGAGGCCTCTTGTAGAGCCGCAGTTACAGGTTCTGTAATTCGAAGGCATGCTTGTTTAAAAGAACAAAGTTTACCTGATCATGTTAAGGCAAAATTATCGGATGTTCCTTTACAGCATGATACTTTGTTTGGTGTTAAGGCAGAAGAGGTGTTAAAGAAAATGGAGGATAAAGCTAAATCTATGCAAACAGTCAAGGATTTCTTACAGCTACAGCCACCTCGGTTTAGCAGAAATTGGCTAACAAAGAATTGGTCCTTTCCAGTGTCTGACAGGCCACAGAGAGGCAGATACAGACGCCCAAGAGTTCTCTGCACTGCCCTTTGGCACCAGTAATTGCATTTTGCAGACAGAAAGGAATTCAAATATATCCATATCTGGACGACTGCCTCATTCAAGTAGAGACAAAGAACATTCTTCTACAGCATCTGGCATTTGTAAAAAGGTTGCTAATTTCTCTAGAGTACACAGTAAATGAAAAGAAGTCAAAACTAGTGCCCTCACAACAAATTATATTCCTGGGTGCCAGCTTAAATACAACTGCCCAGATGGCTTACCTCACGCCAGACAAACAAGTTCAACTAACTCAATATTTTCAATTGCTGGCAAGAAAGTCCCATCTCCCTGCAAGAAAAATTCTGCAGGCCCTGGGATTCATGGCATTCTGCATACTACTAATACCATATACCAGACTGCACATGAGTAAATTACAGTGGTACCTGAAAAGTGTATGGACTCAACACTCTCACAGTTTAGAAGCAGTAATACCAATGATTCCCTGCCTACAACAGGAGTTTTGATGGAGGGCACAAGCATGTCACCTAAACAAGGGTCAGCCTTTCACCCAACCCACAGCCAGGCAAACTCTAACAACAGATGCTTCGGATTACGCCTGGGGAGCACACATGGCAGGAAAATGCATTCAGGGCAAGTGGACCACAGACCAGATGCATCTTTACATCAATCAAAAAGAGATGTTGGCTGTTCAAAATGCCCTAACAGCCTTCAAGGACCTTCTACATCCAGGACAATTACTACTAAAGACAGACAACACCACAGTAATGTGGTACATAAACAAGCAAGGGGGCACGCATTCTTATCCCCTATGCAGGCAAGCCATGACCTTGTGGAACACAGCTCTAACGTAGCAGTTCACCTACAAGCACAATTCCTGCCAGGAAAGAAAAATACTCTGGCAGACGATCTAAGAGAAATATCATGGACCCTCACGGATGGAAATTGAATCCACAAATCTTCAGCATGGTAACACAAAAGTGGGAATGCCCAGACATAGATCTTTTTGCATCCCCACTGAATTGCCAACTAAAAAAATTCTGCACAAGGACTTATCACAAACAAGCATGGAAAGTGGATGCTCTTCTGTTCAGCTGGAAAAACCTAAATGTTTATGCCTTCCCGCCACTGCCTCTCATTTCAAAGGTACTCCTAAAAGTCAGCCAAGAAAAACCACAGATGATTCTGATTGCTCCAGACTGGCCACGCCAGCACTGGTACCCTATCTTAAGGAACTTGGCTCAAGGCCCACCATGGATTTTGCCTCAAATTCCACACCTTCTGACTCAACAAAACAGTCAGATCCTGCACAGTCAGCTCAAAATCCTAAACCTGGCTGCATGGCAGATACATTAGTCAAACAGACAACACCTCTCTCTAAAGCTGTTATGGATGTCATTCTGGAGGCCAGGAGGCCTACCACCAGGAAAGCTTACTCAGAAAAATGGAAGAGATTCTGCGTCTGGAACCAGGCTTAAAGCCTTGACCCTCTTGTTCCAAACAGTCCTCAGATTTTACAATACTTAACTGAGATGCTGGACAGAGGCCTATCCTTCTCATCAATTAAGATCCACGCCTCTGCCATTTCAGCACATTACAACACGGATCCTCCTTTATTCTCTCATCCCTTGCTAAAGCAGTACCTCAGAGGGGCTAAAAACATAAGACTGCCCCGGAGAGCACCAACACCAACTTGGGACCTCAATTTTGTTTTGGAAAAACTGACCCTACCACCTTTTGAGCCAGCCAATACAGCCAATCTAAAATTTTTATCATGGAAAACAGCTCTGCTCCTGGCAGTAACTTCAGCACGAAGAGTCTCAGTTACAGGCATTAATGGCAGTGGAACCTTTTATAATTTTTCATCATGACAGGGTATCTTTAAGAACAAACCCTACCTTTATGCCAAAGGTGGTATCTAGCATGGCTCTTAACCAAACCATCCATTTGCCAACTTTTTATCCAAACCCCAGAATAAAGGGGAGAAATTTCTGCATTCTTTGGACATACACAGGCAGCTACACTTCTACTTGGACAAAATAAGGGCTTTCAGGAAAACTGAGCAACTGTTTGTAGCATATGCTGTAGGATCACGGGGCAAGGCTATCTCAAAGCAGACTATATCCAAATGGATAGGACACTGTATTCAGTACTGCTACACACAGCATGGAAAATCAGTCCCAAATAACATTAGGCCACATTCCACCAGGGCAACAGCCACTTCAACAGCCTTTCTCAGAGGAGTACCTACCAAGGAAATTTTGGAGGTGGCAACTTGGAGTTCAGTGCACACCTTTACCAAGCATTACCACCTGCCCCTTTACTCTACATCCAGAGCAGGATTTGCCACTGCAGTTCTGCAGGGCCTCATAGCCAATCCTAACTCTTTATAGACCAGCCACCCAACCTCAGCTTTGGGATTCTACCCAAGTGTAATGACTGCAGCAGTGTAACACGATGAACATAGTACAGTTTTATACCTACCATAAATGTAGATGTTCGAGTGTTCACACTGCTGCAGTCCAGGTTACCCTCCCTCCATCCCCTCAGAACTAGCTGGGCTTATCTATACCTTTCTATCCTATACAACCTTTGTGGTGTATTTGCTGGTAACTGAAGGTTTTGTTTTTACTGTATATTTTTGATTAGCAATATGTATTGCCTACCTACTTGGGGGCACCTGACATCTGGGGCAAGAAAAACTGAAGAAAATGGTGTTGGATGTATCTTATATACCCCTGGCGCACACTGACATCAGGGAAGAAGCGACAGCAACCGATGCCGGACCAAGACTTTGGAATTCGGGCCGACTGCGGGACTGCCTGACGGCAGGATAACCCAAGTGTAATGACTGCCGCAGTGTGAACACTCGAACATCTACATTTATGATAGGTACAAAACTGTACTTTATGGTATCCTGTATAAATTCTAGCACATTTTAACGTTCATTGTGCATATTTGCACCCATATGTTAGGGTGTATTGTGCACACACATGGATATTTGTTATTTTATGTATGGGTAAATTATGGTGTCCCCTATTTATGTTTATTGAGATGAGTGGTACTTGTGCACACAGTTTGCTTTGTGTGCATCTTGTTTGAGGTCTGTGTGCGCACATATTACAGTACAAATTGCAGTGTTATGTTTATCTTCAGTATGTCTGGGTCATTTTGCTCTCTCTTAATGTATGGGCTACAGCAATACAGAGGTGAGAATCCAATCCTCAAGAAGTAAAATTGTACTTAGAATAAGGAATACCTTCTAGTCAAACTGGATACATGTCCATTTTCAGTAGAGGAAAGGCCGGGAGAAATAACAAACATAATATAACAAAAAAAACAAAAAAAAAAAATAAAGTAATAGTACCATAGTAACATATAAACATAGGTAAAATGAAAGAAAAAAAAAATGGGACTAACAAAAAGACTAGAAAACAAGGCAAAAAAAAAAAGAGACATAAAAAACAAGCAAAATGCACTAGACAACACCAGATTGCAGAAAGAAAGAAAGAACAAAGTTCCCAAATTCTATCAAATTACTAAGAATAAAACAAGAGGAGAGAAATAAGTTTTGGAGGCAAGAGTGTGAGGTTTGTGGATGCCTTAGAATAAGGAATACCTTCAAACACCACGTGACCATAGTGGTGAGGAAATCCTTTTATGCTGCGCAGCTTACAAGTGAGGGCATGACATCTAGGTCCAACGAGGTAATTTTCCCACTGTACTCCACCCTTGTCAGACCTATCATATAGTGCTCCCTTTCATACTTACCTGACCAGGCATTTGCAGCAACTAGAGCAACCTCAGATGTTCCTTACAAGAAGAATACACAGCATAACAAACCTGCTTTTATGCAGAGTGCCTTCAAGCCTTTTCCCTCTACTCAGCCAACTATAGATTGCTGAGGGCTGATCTATGCCTGGCTTACAAGGCATCCGCAAACCTCACACTTATGAATCTCCTATATATTCGTAAGTCAGACTACCAGAAATACAAGGTCTAGGGACCTGAAGTTTCTCTGTGACTTAAACAGAACATGCTGGACAGACAGATATATATGCCAGAGACTGCCCATCATATGGAACAGGCTTCCCATCCATGTGAAACTGAGTTTTCTATTATCCAGTTTAAGCTCAACTTAAACCAGTGGATGGGGAATAGCAAATTTACACCGGGCCTGGCACCCCATCTGTTATGGACAGGGGTTGGATATAAATGACTAGCTGTATATCCTATTCAGATACATGACATCATTATTTTTTTCAGGAAAACTTGGCTAAGCTTAGAAAGGCCCATTGGGCCTTGGGTTATTAGCCTCGTAATAATCTATGAATAACAAACTGTTCTGTGCTTGCATCCCATTGAGTGTCACATTGTTTTGGCGGTAACTGTAAGTACAGTCTACTTGTAAATATCTGGACAAGATATCTACATCCATCTATCTTTTATGACCTGAGTCATACTCTTCACCACTAGGACTGAAGTGTTGGCTGTCACTCTGTTTGGCACTGGCCTAAACTTTCTCATACTACTCCTCACCTTTATTCATAAAGTCCTGCACCCAGTTTTTACTTTTCAGATGTTGCTTTTGCAGCACTTTTCCCTTACTTGGCTTATAAACTCCCCTGGGCTTCATTTATATTTGGAGTTATTAATGCAGTATTCTACTGTGTTTTTCCAATATTTAGCATCTTTTCAATTTACTCATCACTCTTTGGTATTTTGGTGAGAAAGTTCCACTTTTTTTTCTAATAAGATACCAACTTTACAGTTACTTGTTTCTCTTCCAAAAGGCAGCAACTTAGGTAGATTCATAGGTGGGTACTAGGCTATCTACCGAAAGGCATTTATAAGCCTAGCCGGAATGTGTTGGCGTTCGCCACCCCCCTTAGATTAGTTCCCTGGGCCTCTGTCCAGCAGAGTCATTGAGGTGATCCCTGGGGTAAACTTTCTGTTTCCCATCCACTCGTCAAGGTTTCTCTTGAAGAGGGTTAGCAAGAAGCTCTGCCTAATGTAAACTGGATTCTTGTTCTAGAGCATGGAAAGTCTCTGGGACAGGAATCTATCCCTCCAGCACATCCTATTTATTGTTGTGTTGAGGTTTAGATCCCTAGAGCTTGTGGCTCGAGAGGACATTTTTTTTTTTAGGTGGAGCATGTCCATCAATTTTGGGATAGACATGGCCTTGTATGTCAGGCAGAGATCACCTCTGAGTAGGTGGTATGCAACCGAGTACAGCTGGAGTTTCTTCAGTCGAGCTGCATGGGGCATCTGTTTGAGGCCCGTGATCCTCTTGGTGAGGTACTTCTGTGGTCTTTCCAGCTGTTGCAGGTGTCTTGTAAGGTACATCCCAAATGGAGCGTTGTACTCTATGATTTGTATGATGTGATGCGTAGAGGGGCACAATGACCTCTTCTGATCTGGATGCAAACCCTTTTGTTATTAGGTGGGCCACATAGTAGGATTTTCTAACCACTTCGGAAATGTGATTATCAAAGGAGAGGTTACTATCTACTTGGGTCCCCAGATCCCTTGTTACGTCTTCCGTATTTAGGGGGCTACCACCTATGTGGTAGTTTATGGGTACTTTGTTTTTTCCAAAGGGGATGACTATGAATTTTTTTAAATTTAGATTGAGGCCATGGTGTTGACACCAGGTATTTGTCTCAGTGAGACCCTTTTGGAGGATGTCTGTCAGCCAGAGAGTCAATTATAGCCCCTAGTTTGCAGTTGTCTGTGAACTTTGTCAGCCATAGTCCTCCTGTGCTTGCCTGTATCTCTGAGAAGTATATGCCGAACAGGAGGGGTCCTAGGACTGAGCCCTGGGGAACTCCACTTGTAACCGGTTTAGAGTCAGATCTAGCTCCTGCAACTCTAACCATGTGGGTTCTGTCAGTGAGCTAGTTGGCAACCCATCTCGTGATATAGGGATTTATGTTCAGGCTGGTGAGCTTGTCTATAATACCTGAATGAGGAATGGTGTCGAAGGCCTTTGTGAGGTCTAGGTAGGCTGTGTGGACCACCTTTCCCTCGTCTATAGCCTCGGTAACTGTCTCAAAGAAGTTCACCGGGTTTAGGAGGCATGATCTGCCCTTAACAAAGCCGAACTGGATAGGGTCCAGTGTTTGGAGGTTCCCAATGTCTCGGTTAATGAGATCCATGATGATGCGCTCCATAGCCTTGCAGACCAAGCTAGTCAGGCTTATAAGGGTGATAGTTCCTGGGATCTGTTGTGGCTCCACCTTTGTGGAGCGGAATAACCATTGCTGTGCATCACTCTGTGGGCACGTAGCCTGTGGAGAGGCTGAGTTTGAACAGTGTGTTTAGGTGAGGGGTTAGTTCATCTTGGAGCTCATGTAGGACGCAGCCTGGGACATCGTCCAGTCCCGTTGATGCTGTGTTTTTGGCTTTAGAGAGGGCTGTTTTAACCTGAGTGTCTGTTATTTCAGGGGCACTACATTGTTCTAGTGTGGTTATGGGCCCTTTTGGTGGTGAGAGGGGGGGTGAAGTTTGCACTGAACCTGCTCACCAGGATGTTGGCGATGTCGGTCAGTTCAGTGTATTTTGTGCCATTCTGCACTAACTCCGAGCAGATCTGAGAATTGCCACATAGATTCTTGACATAGCTAAAGAATGCCTTGTGGTTATCTTTGGAGTCCTTGGCAACTTTTCTTTCGAAGCTAGTCTTGGATGATTTTATGAGGGATTGTAGTTTCTTCCTGATACTGATCTGGGATGTCTTCCCTTCTTGGGATTTTACTCTCTTCTGTACGCGTTACTTTCTATTGTATAGTTTGTTAATGGCAGAGGTCCACCAGACTGAATTCCTTTTCTTGGAGGAGTGAGTCTTGGTTTTGTTTGGGATAGCACGATCCATACATTCTTGTAGGTGCCCGTAGACTGCATTAGTAAAGGATTTTGCAGCTTGGACACCATTATCCTTTAGCATGGGAGCTTTGAAACTTTCCACCTCGGTCTTAAGTAACGTGAAGTTTGCTTTTGAAAAGTTTTTCAAGGTGGTTTCTTTGACCGGGGGTGGGAACGGAATGTGGATATCCAGGGTGATTAGTTTATGGTCATATCTAACCAGAGAAGGGTTGACCTCAGGTGTGGAACACCGGCCACCCATGTTGGTGATGACCAGGTCCAGTATGTTGTCACCTCTGGTGGGGGTGTTAACCAGTTGATCCAGGGCATTTGAGTTTATAACTTCTAGAAAATGTTGGGCAAGGGAGTTTGTACTTGAGTAGTTCTCCCATTTAATGTTTGGGTAATTGAAATCGCCCAATATCAGGGTGTTTGGTAGGACCTTTATGCTTCCCAGTGTTTCCAGAAATGCGGAATGAGGGTCCTGAGACATGGTGGGTAATCTGTAGCAAGCTACAATTTGAATTACAGTTTTTGCCCGTTGTTAGTTGCACGTGGATGATCTCTGAAGCATTGTGCTTTGCCACTAACCTGGAGGTGTGGGTATCCTTGATGAATATGGGTACTCCCCTGCCTTTTGTATTTCGGTCCTGGTTTTGTGGCTGAAATGTATGGTATGAATTATAGCCTGGTAGTGCTGGGATGCTCTCTGGAGCCTTAAACCAGGTTTCTGTTAACTGCACCTATATTGACTTTCTCCATACTGAGGAGTGCCTTGAATGCGTGCATTTTGAGGTTTAGACTTCTGGCATTGAGTAACATTACCCTCAGTTTTTTGTTACTTGTGATATTTATGGCAATGGGTTTGTCTTTTGAGCCTTGCCTAAAAAAGGCACTATGGGGGTGGCAAGAGCCTTGGCCAGTATTCGAAAGCCTAAGGGTGACAGGTGCAAGCTGTCTCTAACGAAGCAACGTGGCTTGTCGAGCATGGCATCTCAGGATGACAGATACGGGATCCCCTTTGAATGACACCAGAAGCTTAGCCAGTTGTTGAAATTGATCGTTTTTTCTTTATACCATGGTATCATTCTTGATGAGGGCAGGATGCTACTCGGGTCAAGGTCATACTGGCCTGGGCTACGTGATCAGAGAGCTCCTCCATGTCTCTTTTCATGTAGTCCAGGGAGGTACGACTCAAGTCATTCACACCAACATGGACAATGACAGAGTCGTATTTGTACTTGTTCTGGAGTGATCTGAGTGCTTGTGTTATGTGGTGGATGCTGGCACACGATGGGCAGCTAACAGTAACCTTCTCCTTGTTCAGCCTAGTGAGTGGGACGCCAGTGTGCCTGACTATAGAATCACCTATTACAACCTATAACATTCTGTTGGCTAGCATTTGGAGTTGGAGAAACTGGAAAAAAAGCAGAACAGAGCAAACTGCTGACTTCAAAGAAAATAAGCAATACAGAAGTCAACAGAGAAGCCGGCTAAACGGAATGTACCGTTTAATAACAGATAAAATAAACACGTAAATAAATAACAAAAGTATAAAAAAAAACAGATGAGCGTTTGCAACAGTTCTAGGTGCTTCATCAGATCTACAAAGCAATGAGAGCACAGAATTAATATAGCAGATCTAATTAAACTATCAAACCAATCAATGTCTCAAACCTCTTGATCTCAAAGACTGTCTTAAAGGGACATAATCCTTAAGTCCTTTATGCTTATGGGCTGCTAATATAAAAGTCCATTTTGTTTGTAAACATTCTGTTAGAATCTTAATGTCACCCTCTCTAGCTGTATTACAACACTTCAGAATGATCTTGAACCTAAACTTATGTGTAGCACCCCCATATATTATATGATTCACCAGAGCATTTTTACTGTCTTGCTTATTAATACTGTGTATGTTCTCTTATGCGATCCCTAAGGCATCTATTAGTCTTACCAACATAGTAACAGTTACATGCTTGACAAACAGCAAGATGTACAAGATTTTTCGTGCTACAGTCGGTATCAAGCTCAAATATGAACATTTTTTCCACTAATGGGGTGTACAAAACAACCATCAGTCTTAATATATTTATAAACATTACACCCATTACAAGGATACATCCCTACATTTTTTCTGTGTAAAATTCATAGCTTCTGCCCTCAAATTGAAAGATTTATAACAAAGCATTTTCTTCAGAGATGGACCTTTTTTTAAAAACAAAATGTGGCTCTCTGTCAAGTACATCTTTGTGTTTAGCATCAGACATCAAAATATGCCAGTGTTTCTTGATAATATTACATCTAAAATCAACATCACAAGAATATGTCAGGCACATTCTTAAATGATTACCATAATCATTACTGTCCATTAAATAATCTACTCAGAGTATGCATCCTAAGAAGCTAAAGAATAATGCCATGAATGGTCAGTTTTTTAGGAATGCAATGCTTTCTACAAGAGATAGTGATGCGTAGGACTCGTATGACATTTCAGCTGATGACTTTTGACGGAGAGGACTCAGACATTTTATAAGCACAGACTGACGTAATATTACATAGGCAAGACAGAGCGAGACCATACTGTGATACAAGAGACATAGATTATGTAATGGAGAGGAATGATTATGATATTCATTTAAGAATGTGCCTGACATATTCTTGTGATGTTGATTTTTGATGTAATATTATCAAGAAACACTTTCATACTTTGATGTCTGATGCTAAACACAAAGATGTACTTGACAGGGAGCCACATTTTGGTTTTAAAAATGGTCCATCTCTGAAGAAAATGCTTTGTTAGAAATCTTTCAGTTTGAGGGCAGAAGCTATGAGTTTTACACAGAAAAAAAAATGTAGGGATGTATCCTTGTAATGGGTGTAATGTTTGTAAATATATTAAGACTGATGGTTATTTTGTAAACCCCATTAGTGGAAAAATGTTCAGATTTGAGCTTTGTGCGGACTGTAGCATGAAAAATCTTGTACATCTTGCTGTTTGTCAAGCATGTAACGGTTACTATTTTGGTAAGACTAATATATGCCTTTGGGATCGTATAAGAGAACATACACAGTATTAATAGGCAAGACAGTAAAAATGCTTTGGTGAATCATATAATAAATGAGAGTGCTACACATAAGTTTAGGTTCGTGGTCATTGAGATGTGTTGTAATACAGCTAGATGGGGTGACATTGACTCGCACAGAATGTTTACAAATAAAATGGATTTTTATATTAGCAGCCCATAAGCATAAAGGACTTAATGAATATGTTCCTTTAAGACCAGCTTTGATCAAGAGATCTGTGACCTTGATTGGTTTGATAGTTTAATTAGATCGGCTATATTAATTTTGTGCTGTCATTGCATTGTAGATATGACGAAGCACCAAGAACTGGTGCAAAAGCATGCATCTGTTTTTTTATATTTTTGTTGTTTGTGTTTATTTTATCTGTTATTAAAAAGTATGTTCTGTCTAACTGGCTTCTGTGTTAATTTCTGTATAGCATTTGGAGTTAGTGGCGCAAACTGTGTTTTTCCAAAATTCATCATCTTTTCAACTCTCTCATCCTTCCCTGGTTTGCTGTTGAGAACATTCCATATTTTAATAAGATGCCCAGTTTACTGTTCTTTCTCCTTGTCTCTTGACATGTCTGCAGATTCCCAGCCCTGTGTCGTCAGTAGCATGCTGTTGGCTATTATTTTTTGGTACTTTGGTATTTAAGTGATATTGCTGTGTTGTTCTAGGCAAGTGGTTTGTGTTGCTGTTGTAGTACATGTTTTTCTTTTTTTGCTGTTGGGATTTTGCTTGGCTGGAGCATTATAGAACAGCTGCTGTTTAAAAAAAAATGTGAAGTGACTGGCCACAGCATCCCACCACAAGACAGACATAAAATGTGTGACATGTGCATGCTGTTCACCTTCAGGGTGACTACATGCAGCAGGTTTGACAGGCTTCCTTATTAGATTGAAGGAATAAAGTGATTCTTAAAGAAATGTTAGTTGTAGAAGGTTCCTTTGACCTACCTGCCATGGTTGAGTGGCTTCCAGAGTGGTTTCCATGGCTAAATCGAGGGCAAATCCCACATGAAATTAAATATAACTACTTCTAGAGATACTCCCTCCCGATTTCTAATAAGTTGGATAGGGAATATTCTGTGGACAAAGGGGTGCTTAAATTCTCATTTCATGTTACTGAAGGCAACCTACCTAAACCTTTTAGAGTGTAATCCTCAAGAGGAGAAGAGTTTTCTTCTGCTTCTTAGTTGGACCTTCCCAGATGATCCCACTTTATGCCCCTTTCTGTCAGGTCTTTACATTCTGTTTTCTCCCACAGTTCCATCTCCTTGTATATAGATAGTTGAAGTCATTAAAGGCCATGCTGTAGTCTTAGTTGGATTTGGGTTTTATTCTATCCCCTCTCACTCAGAGGGCCAAACACCCACCCTCCATTGAGTCTAGCTTCTTCTTCAGCTTCTGTTCTGGCAATGATTCCTTCAAGGTTGCCTAGCACCTCGTTGGCACCTAACCTGTCTATGGTATTGCCATTACAGCTAAATTCACTGTTGATGCAGTTGGTGTCAGATGCCTCCTTGTTTTCTACCTCCAGATTTGATGACTTGGGCCCATCTTTGCACCAACCTGTTTGGAGCTGGTTCAGAGTTGGACTTTTTCTGATTTTGAGTTGTTGGACCAGATAGATTTTTGTCATTTGGGTTTGGTGCTGGTGCTTCAGTGACACCAGTGAAAGTTCATTGCTAGGCCCTTGGTGTCTAGTACCAAAGTGCCAGAACAGGTATCCATGCCAGTTACGTGTCTGTACACTGCATCATTGCTGAGGACATGCGCTTCTGTGCCCACTTTGCTAACTGCTCTGACAATTTCCAGTGTATGGTTAAGCTTCCTGACACTTCATAACATTAGGAATAAAGACCTAAGGTCTTCAGGCTTAAACACATGAGGATGTGTGACCTCATGGGAGACTCCTATGCCATATATCAATGAAGAAGTCCTGGCTGATCCCCCAGATGTTCTTCGTGTTTCACTATTGCAGTCATTACATTTGGGTAATCCTGCTAGCAGGTTGCCCTCAGTCGTCCTGAATTCCAAAGTCCTGGGTCCTGCGTTGGCGGCTGTCACCCCTTCCCTGAAGTCAAGTAGTCAGGGGTATAAAAGATGCGGCCGACGCCATTTTCTTCAGTCTTTTTTGCCACGATGTGCCCGAAGCAGAAGTAGTTCGCAAGTGCCGGTCGGCCAAATCCTGAGATTTTCATGTTCGAGTTTCAGATCCAAGGTCTTCAATAAAGCTAAGTACCCCGTTGGGGAAACTTTTTTCTTGCTCCAGACCAATGTCAGAAAAAGTAAATAATTGTATTTCATGTGGAAAACAAATACCTCATAAGGACTTTCATTCTTACTGTATTCCTTGCCTAGGCCCTGATCACAATGATGTTTGAGTTTCACTGTTGCAGTCATTACACTTGGGTTATCCTGCTGGCAGGCTACCCGCAGTCGGCCTGAATTCCAAAGTCCTGGGCCGGCGTCTGTTGCTGTCACCTCTTCCCTGACGTCAGACTATCACCTCTTCCCTGACGTCAGAGCCCCAGGGGTATAAAAGAATTTTCTTCCGTCTTTCTTGCCGCGCGGTGCCCAAAGCAAAAGCAGTTCGCAAGTGCCGGTCGGCCGACTCCTGAGATTTTTGAAATTGAATTTCAGATCCAAAGTCTTCTATAAAGCTAAGTACCCCATTGGGGAAACAGACCGATGTCAGAAAAAGTTAATTGTATTTCTTGTGGGAAGCAAATACCTCATAAGGATTTTCATTCTTACTGTATTCCTTGCCTAGGCCCTGACCTCGACATTGCTAGTTGTCGGTTTTGTGCTAGATTTAACCAACGCACTAGTAAGCGTCAGTACAATTTTGCTTTTCATTACTTTGGCCGAAGGTTTAACTACATAATGCCATTGGAACAGCCAGCGATCGGAGTTCATAAAAAGTGCAAGGAAAAAGAAAGACAGGCATCCAAGGTCCAAAACTGACGAAGCCTCTTCTAGGCCAGTCGCTGGTTCGCCGATACTCAGTGAGGCGCTTTCGCAGCCCCTGACACCCGCTACCTTAGAGCCACAGGCCGCCTCCAACTCCTACGTGGAGACAACTAGGCCTCTGGATACTCAAGGTATTGGGCCTTCGGAAACTAATCCCTCAGATGGGTCCAGAGCCGCTGAGAAGGCATCTGCTTCTGAGGGTGTTTTCAGACCTACACAGCTTTATATCAAGCCAACTTCTGCTTCCAAAACAAAGTCTAAAACAGTTTTAAAGACAAGGAAACAAGTACAGCATTCTCCAGGATAGACTTCCATGCCTAAGAAACAGATGCTCAAAATGGCCGAAGACCTAATTACTTTGATCAGGGGTTCCCATCCCCCTCCTGATAAGAGGCCTAGGCAAGACACTGAATATGATTCCTCTGATCAGGTTTCTATTTCCTCTGACTCCTCTTCAGAACAGGGATACTCTATTCCTCCCTATGAGGATTCTGATGCTGAAGAGTCTATTCCATCAGCTTCTCCTCCTGAGGATTACTCTTTTGGGGAAACCCTGCATACCATGAGGGAGCATTTCCACTGGGAGAGCCAAGATTACTCGGACTCTAAGAAAAGGCTCAGAGACTTTCTTTTACTACCTCAGCACAGACCTCTTGCTATTCCACCTGTTCTAGACATTGTAGATGATGTATTTTCAGAGTCAGGCCTGTCTCCCGACTCTTTACCTCCTGCACCTGTTAAGCCAGACAGATACTACAGGGTACCAGATTCACATAAATTTCTATATAAAAAGCTGCTGACCCAGAAACTATTTCTCAGGGCCCCAAAGGGGTCAAGGCTGCTACTGCAAAAAACCCTGTCCCCTCAGATAGAGATTCTAGGGCACTGGACAGATGGGGGAAAAAAGTTTACACTTCTGCTACCTTGGCTGTAAGGGCTTTAAATTGTCAGTTTCATATGCTTAAATATCAGTAATACTTAATGTCTCTGCTAAAACAGAAAATGTTGACAAATTCTGAATGTTCTGAGAACAAGGAAATGCAGAATTTATTGCATGCAGCTGAACAAGTGGGAAAACATACTTTTCAATGTGGTTATGATTCACTGGAGGCCTCTTGCAGGGCCGCTGTAACAGGTTCTGTCATTAGAAGGCATGCTTGGTTAAAGGAACAGACTTTGCCTGATCATATTAAAGCAAAATTATTGGATGCTCCATTACAGCATGATACTTTATTTGGTGTTAAAGCAGAAGAGGTGTTGAAGAAAATGGAGGATAAAGCTAAATCTATGCAGACAGTAAAGGATTTCTTACAGGTACAGCCACCCAGATTTCGCAGGAACTGGCCTTCTAAGAATTGGTTCTTTCCCGTGTCAGACAGGCCACAAAGAGGCAGATACAGACACCCTGGCAGACAACAGCCCCAGGGCTCATACAGGCCCAAACAATGGGGTGCTTCTACCTCCAAAAGCGGAGAAGACAAATCACAGCCATTTAGGAAACAGTCCCAATGACTTCCCTCTACCAATGCCAAGCATTTATCTTTTGGCATCACCCTTGGGGGGAAAGCTAGCACTTTTTTCACAAAATTGCCACATGATCACCCACGACAAATGGGCCTTAAATATAGTCTCTCAGGGCTACAGGTTCGACTTTCACACTCTTGCAAAGGCAAAAGGTATGCCAGACCTGCCACACAATCAATGGGCAGAGGCACAAAAACAAGTTTCATCTCTTATGGACATGAGGGCTATTCAGCCAGTGCCTCAACAAGAGCAGGGACAAGGATTTTACTCAAGACTTTTCTTAGTGCCAAGAAAGGACAAAGCATGGAGACCAATTCTGGACCTGTCTACTCTAAATACTTTTCTGGACGTTCCGAAATTCAAAATGTTGACTCTGCAGCAGCTTCTGCCCATGCTGGGCAAGAAGGCTTGGCTTGTAACTTTGGACCTCAAAGAGGCATACCTGCATGTCCCAATCAGACAATCTTGCAGAAGATACCTCAGATTCATAGCTGGCTCAATGCGCTACCAATTCTCTGCACTGCCCTTTGGCTTATCTACTGTACCCAGGTTCTTCACAAAATGCCTGGCACCAGTAATAGCATTTTGCAGACAGAGGAATTCAAATATATCCCTACTTGGACGACTGCCTTATTCAAGCAAAGGACAAAGATATTCTACTACAGCATCTGGCGTTTGTAAAAAGATTACTAATTTGCCTAGGGTACACAGTAAACGAAAAGAAATCAAAACTAGTACCCTCTCAAGAGATAATGTTCCTGGGTGCAAGCTTAAATACAACTGCCCAGATGGCTTATCTCACGCCAGACAAACAAAGGCAACTGACTTCTTACTTCGAAAGCATGGCAACAAAGACCCAGTTATCTGCAAGAAAAATTCTGCAGGCTGTGGGCTACATGGCATCCTGCATTCTGCTAATTCCATATGCAAGAATGCATATGAGGAAACTACAGTGGTATCTAAAAAGTGTTTGGACTCAACATTGCCACAGCCTGGAATCAATAATTTCACTCATTCCCTGCCTACAACAGGTGTTTCGATGGTGGGCACAGGCCTGTCACCACAGCAAGGGACAGCCAGTCAAACACTAACAACAGATGCTTCAGATTATGCCTGGGGGGCCCACATGGCAGGAAAATGTATTCAGAGCACATGGTCCTCAAGCCAAAGGCATCTTCACATCAATCAAAAAGAGATGCTAGCTATACAAAATTCCCTGACAGCCTTCAAGGACCTACTTCATCCAGGACAACTGCTGATAAAGACGGACAACACCACAGTCATGTGGTACATAAAAAGCAAGGGGCACACATTCCTACCCCCTCTGTAGGCAAGCCATGATTTTGTGGAACACAGCATTGACTTGCCAAGTATACCTGCAAGCACAATTCCTGCCAGAAAAAACAAATGCACTGGCAGATGAACTAAGCAGAAACCTCATGGACCCTGACGAGTGGAAACTGGATCCACAAATCTTCAGCATGATAACAAGGAAATGGGGATGCCCAGACATAGATCTTTTTGCCTCCCCTCACAACTGCCAACTTCAGAGATTCTGCACAAGGACTTATCACAAACAAGCATGGAAAGTGGATGCTTTGTCATTCAGCTTCAACACCCTTACAGTATATGCCTTTCCTCCTCTGCCTCTTCTTCCCAAGGTACCCCTAAAGGTCAGACAAGAGAAGCCACAAATGATGCTGATTGCCCCGGATTGGCCTTGCCAACACTGGTACTCAATCCTAAGGAGCTTGTCTCAAGGCCCTGCCTGGACATTGCCTCAAATTCCTCATTTACTGACCCAGCAAAACAATCAGATCCTGCACAGCCAACTCAGAACCCTAAATCTAGCTGCATGGCGGATAGTGTAACCATTCAGAATACACCTCTCTCTAAAGCGGTTATGGATGTTATTTTGGAGGCCAGGAGGCCCAGCACCAGGAAATCTTATGCAGAAAAATGGAAGAGATTCTGTGCTTGGAATCAGGCGCAAGGAATTGACACATTTGTACCAAATATTCCTCAGATTTTACAATATCTGACTGAGATGCTGGACAAAGGCCTATCCTTCTCATCAATTAAGATCCATGCCTCTGCCATTTCAGTTCACTACAATACAGAACCACCAATTTATTCACATCCATTGCTTAGCAGTTCCTCAGGGGGGCCAAAAACATAAGACCCTCAAGGAGAGCACCAATACCTGCATGGGACTTCAATTTTGTCTTTGAAAAACTCACACTGCCTCCTTTTGAGCCAGCCAATACAGCTGAGATAAAATTGTTATCATGGAAACAGCTCTGCTCCTAGCAATAACTTCAGCAAGAAGAGTCTCAGAGCTACAGGCATTAATTGCTGTGGAACATTTTATTATCGTCCATCCGGACAGGGTTTCTCTAAGGACAAACCCAACATTTATGCCTAAGGTAGTGTCCAGTGTGGCTCTTAACCAAACCATTCATTTGCCTACTTTTTATCCAAACCCACAGAATAAAGGGGAGAGACTTCTGCATTCTTTGGACAAACACAGACAGCTATTCTTCTGCTTGGACAAAACTAAAGCTTTCAGAAAGACTGAGCAACTTTTAGTGGCATATGCTGCAGGATCACAAGGAAAGGCTATCTCAAAGCAGACTATTTCAAAATGGATAGGACACTGCATTCGTTTCTGCTATTCACAACATGGCAAATCAGTGCCTAAGGGCATTAGACCACATTCTACCAGGGCAGCAGCCACCTCAGCAGCCTTCCTCAGAGGAGTACCAACCAAGGATATTTTGGATGCTGCAACTTGGACTTCAGTGCACACTTTTACTAAGCACTACCACTTACCTCTTTACTCTAAATCCAGAGCAGGCTTTGCCACTGCAGTTCTGCATGGCCTTATAGCCACTCCTAATTCTATTTAGACCCAGCCGCCCTACCTCAGCTTTGGGATTCAACCCAAGTGTAATGACTGCAACAGTGAAACACGATGAACATAGTACAGTTGTGTACCTACCATAAATGTAGATGTTCGAGTGTATTCACTGTTGCAGTCCAGGTTACCCACCCACCATACCCCCTTCTTTGCTGGGACTTATCTGTACTTTTCTATCCTATACAACCTATGTGGTGTATTTGCTTGTAGATGAAGGTATTGTTTATGTTAGTGTATGCTTTTATTAGCAATGTTTTTTAGCCTACCCTTTTGGGGGCACCTGACATCTGGGGCAAGAAAAAGTGAAGAAAATGGCGTCGGCTGCATCTTTTATACTCCTGGCGCTCTGACGCCAGGGAAGAGGCGACAGCAACTGACGCCGGACCAGGACTTTGGAATTCAGGCCAACTGCGGGTAGCCTACCAGCAGGATAACCCAAGTGTAATGACTGCAACAGTGAATACACTCGAACATCTACATTTATGGTAGGTACACAACTGTACTTTTCTGGTTGTCTGTTTTGTGCTAGATTTAACCAGCGCACTATTAAGCGTCGGTATGATTTAGCTTTAAACTGTTTTGGACGCCGGTTTAATTATCCAGAAATGTTGCCTGATAGCCATCCGACTACCGGAGTTCACAAAAAAACGCAAAGAAAAGGAAAGAGATAGACAACTGAGGCCCAAAACTGACGAAGCTTCTCCTAAGCCAGTCGCTGGTTCACCGGTTCTCAGTGAGGTGCTTTCACAGCCCCTGACGCCCGCTACTTTAGAGTCGCTGGCCGCTACCGACTCCCATGTGGAGTCGGCCATGCCGCTGGAAACTCAAGGTATTGGAACCTCGGATACTATTCCTTCAGATGGGTCTGGAGCCGCTAAGAAGGCACCAGATTTTGAGGGTGTATTCAGACCTAAACATCTTTACATTAAACCAACCTCAGCTTCAAAGGCAAAGGCTAAAGCACCTTCTAAAGCAAAGAAACAAACTCAAGAGCCATGTGGACAGGCATCTATGCCCAAAAAACAGATGCTCAAAATGGCCGAAGACTTAATTACCTTGATCAGGGGTTCCCATCCCCCTCCTAAGAGGCCTAGGCAAGAGATTGACTGAATCTTCAGATCAGGTTTCTATTTCTTCTGATTCCGCTTCTGATTAGGAATATTCTCTTTCCCCCTATGAGGATTCCGATGCTGAAGAATCTATACCTTCAGCTTCTCCTCCAAAGGACTATTCTTTTGGGGAAACCTTGCATACCATGAGGGAGCATTTCCACTGGGAGAGCCAAGATTTTTCAGAATCTAAAAAGAGGCTCAGGGATTTCCTTTTACTACCTCAACACAGGCCACTAGCCATTCCACCTGTGTTAGACATTGTAGATGATGTGTTTTCAGAGTCTTGTCTTTCCCCTGACTCCTTACCTCCAGCTCCTGTTAAGCCTGACAGATATTACAGGGTTCCTGACTCTCATAAATTCCTTTTTAAAAACCCTGCTGCAGACCCAGAAACTATTTCACAGGGTCCCAAAGGAGTTAAGGCTTCTGCTGCAAAAAACCCTACCCCCTCTGACAGAGATTCTAGGGCACTGGATAGATGGGGAAAAAGGTTTACACATCTGTACCTTGGCTATAAGGGCCTTAAACTGTCAGTTTCATATGTTCACATATCAGCAACATGTCATGGCATTGCTTAAACAGAAAATGTTATTAAACTCTGAATGTGCAGAAAACAAGGAAATGCAGGATTTATTGCATGCAGCTGAACAAGCTGGAAAGCATACTTTGCAATGAGGTTTTGATTCTTTGGAGGCCTCCTGCAGGGCCGCAGTTACGGGTTCTGTAATTAGGAGGCATGCTTGGTTAAAGGAACAAAATATGCCTGATCATGTCAAAGTTAAATTATTAGATGCACCTTTACAGCATGATACCTTGTTTGGTGTTAAGGCAGAAGAGGTGTTAAAGAAAATGGAGGACAAAGCTAAATCTATGCAAACTGTCAAAGATTTTTTACAAGTACAGCCACCTAGGTTTAGTAGACACTGGCCTACAAAGAATTGGTCCTTTCCTGTGTCAGACAGACCTCAAAGGGGCAGATCCAGACACCCTAAAGGCAGACCCAGGTGCAAGGTTCATACAGGTCAAAGCAATGGGGTGCTTCTACCTCCAAAGTTGAAGACAAATCACAACCATACAGGAAACCGTCCCAATGACTTTCCCTTGCCTGCACCAAGCACTTATCTCCTAGCAGCACCCTTAGGGGGAAAATTAGCACTTTTTTTCTCAAAATTGGTACATTATAACCCAGGACAAGTGGGTACTAAATATCGTGTCACAAGGCTACAAGTTCCATTTCCATACTCTGCCAAAGGCAAACGGCTGACCAGATCTGATAAAAAAACCAATGGGCAGAGGCACAAAAACAAGTCTCATCCCTCATGGACATGAGGGCCATTCAACAAGTGCCAGAGCAAGAGCAGGGACAAGGATTTTACTCAAGGCTGTTCTTGGTATCCAGAAAGGACAAGACCTGGAGACCAATACTGGACCTATCTATTCTGAACACATTCCTGGATATACCAAAATTCAAGATGTTGACTTTACAGCAGCTTCTGCCCATGCTGGGCAAGAACGCTTGGCTTGTGACTCTAGACTTAAGAGGCATACCTGCATGTCCCAATCAGACAATTATGCAGAAGATACCTCAGATTCAAGACTGGCTCAATGCATTACCAATTCTCTGCACTGCCCTTTGGCTTATCTACTGCGCCCAGGGTCTTTACAAAGTGCCTGGCACCAGTAATTGCATTCTGCAGACAAAGAGGAATACAAATATATCCTTACTTGGACGACTGTCTAATTCAAGCAGAGAACAAGGACATTCTTCTACAGCATCTGGCATTTGTGAAAAGACTTCTGACATGCCTAGGGTACACAGAAAAGAAATCAAAACTAGTACCCTCTCAAGAGATAATATTCCTGGGTGCAAGCTTAAATACAACTGCCCAGATGGCTTATCTCACGCCAGACAAACAAAGGCAACTGACTACCTATTTCAAAACGATGGCAACAAAGGTCCAGTTGTATGCAAGAAAAATTCTGCAGGCTTTGGGCTCCATGGCATCCTGCATCCTACTAATTCCATATGCAAGACTGCATATGAGGAAACTTCAATGGTACCTAAAAAGTGTTTGGACTCAACATTGCCACAGCCTGGAAACAATGATTACTCTCATTCCCTGCCTACAACAGGAGTTTCGATGGTGGGCAAAGGCTTGTCACCAAAACAAGTGACAGCCATTCACATTACCCCCAGCCAGGCAGACACTAACAACGGATGCATCAGATTATGCCTGGGGGGGGGGGTCCTCATGGCAGGAAGATGCATTCCGGGCACATGGTCCTCAACCCAAATACATCTACATATCAATCAAAAAGAGATGCTAGCTGTTCAGAATGCCCTAACAGCCTTCAAGGACCTACTTCATCCGGGACAACTACTGATAAAGACTGACAACACCACGGTCATGTGGTATGTAAACAAGCAGGGGGGCACACATTCTTACTACCTTTGCAGACTAGACATGATTTTGTGGGACGCAGCATTAATTTACCAAGTACATCTGCAGGCACAATTCCTGCCAGGAAGGAAAAATACTCTGGCTGACGAACTAAGCAGAAACCTCATGGATCCCCACGAGTGGCAGCTGGATCCACAAGTCTTCAGCATGATAAGAAGGAAATGGGGTTGTCTGGACATAGATATATTTGCCTCCCCTCACAACTACTGACTAAAAAGATTCTGCACAAGGATTTATCACAGACAAGCATGGAAAGTGGACGCTCTATCTTACAGCTGGAAAAACCTATCAGTATATGCCTTTCCCCCACTGCCTCTCCTCCCCAAGGTACTCCTAAAGGTCAGACAGGAGAAGCCAAAAATGATACTGATTGCCCCAGACTGGCCTCGCCAGTACTGGTTTCCAATCCTAAAGAACTTGTCTCAATGCCCAGCTTGGACCTTACCTCAAATACCTCCTCTACTGTCCCAGCAAAACAATCAGATCCTGCACAGCCAACTCAGGACTTTAAACCTAGCAGCATGGCGGATAATACAGTCATACAAAACACACCTCTCAGTAAAGCTGTGATGGATGTCATTTTGGAGGCCAGAAGGCCTAGTATTGGAGCATCTTATGCTGGAAAATGGAAGAGATTCTGTGCTTGGAACCAGGCACAAGGAACTGATACAGCTGTGCCAAATATTCCTCCGATTATACAATACTTAACTGAGATGCTGGACAAAGGCCTATCTTTTTCATCTATTAAAATTCATGCCTCTGCTATTTTGGCACATTACAATACAGAGCCACCAATCTTTTCTCATCCCTTATTAAAGCAGTACCTCAGAGGAGCCAAAAATTTAAGGCCTCCAAGGAGATCGCCAATGCCTGTATGGGACCTCAACTATGTCTTGGAAAAACTCACCCTGCCTCCTTTTGAGCCAGCTGCTACTGCTGATATAAAGTTTTTATCTTGGAAAACAGCTCTGGCCCTAGCAATAACTTCTGCAAGACGAGTTTCAGAGCTACAGCCACTCATGGCTGTGGAACCTTTTATCATTTTTTATCTAGACAGGGTCTCTCTGAGGACAAACCCAACATTTATGCCTAAGGTGGTGTCCAGTGTGGCTGTTAACCAAACTATTCATTTGCCAACTTTTTATCAAAATCCACAGAACAAGGGGGAGAGAATTCTGCATTCTTTGGACATACACAGACAGCTTGGATTCTACTTGGACAGAACCAAAGTTTTCAGAAAGACAGAGCAATTACTATTGGCATATGCTGTAGGATCACAAGGAAAGGCTATCTCAAAGCAGACTGTCTCAAAGTGGATAGGTCACTGCATTTGTTTCTGCTACTTACACCATGGCATGCCAGTGCCTAAGGGCATTAGGCCACATTCAACCAGAGCTGCAGCCACTTCAGCAGCCTTTCTCAGGGGAGTACTAACCAAGGACATTTTAGAGGCTGCTACTTGGAGTTCAGTGCACACCTTTACAAAGCACTATCATCTGCCACTCTACTCGAAATCCAGGGCAGGCTTTGCCACTGCAGTTCTGTAGGGCCTCATAGCCGCTCCTAACGCTGTTTAGATCCAGCCTCCCAACCATAGCTTTGGGACTCTACCCAAATGTAATGACTGCAGCAGTGAAACATGAAGAACATAGTAC
The DNA here is from genome assembly GCF_019279795.1 of Protopterus annectens. Lineage (NCBI taxonomy): Eukaryota > Metazoa > Chordata > Ceratodontiformes > Protopteridae > Protopterus > Protopterus annectens. The sequence goes on along the minus strand of NC_056739.1, from coordinate 129,818,477 downwards.
ACTTGTGTACACTTACCATAAATGTAGATGTTCAATGTATTCACTGTTGCAGTCCAGGTTACCCGCCCGCCATCCCCCTTTCTTCTGATGGAGCCTATCTTTCCTTTTCTGATTTATACAACCTATGTGTTGTATTTGCTTGTAGATGAAGGTAAAGTTTATATTGGTGCATATATTTATATATATATATATAAATTTTGGCTACCCTTTTAAGGGGCACCTGACATGACATCTGGGACAAGAAAAACTAAAGAAAATGGCGTCGGCCGCATCTTTTATACCCCTGACGACCTGATGTCAGGGAAGGGGTGACAGCAGCCGACGCAGGACCCAGGACTTTGGAATTCAGGCCGACTGAGGGCAACCTGCCAGCAGGATTACCCAAATGTAATGACTGCAACAGTGAATACACTCTAACATCTACATTTATGGTAAGTGTACACAACTGTACTTTTAATCCCTTGATAACTCCAAGTTTGGGGAAATTGTACAAATGATGTAGGATAAAGGGGGGATGGCTGTTTACCCCCCCCCCCTCGTATCTTATAGTAAGGTTCTATAGGAGGCTTTCAGATCACTCCTCTCAATTTCCTGGTTGGCACCCCCTCTGGATGAGCTGGTTGTAGTTACACTGTAGCTCAGCATTGTGGCACTTATGCTTCGGAAGCCAGATAAAATCCTCTGAATCCACTAAAGACTGAAAATGTTACAGAATCCAGTGGTGGGCTCTGTGCTTGCTGCAGTGACTTTAGAAATGGCTCTAGTACCTCAGAACCATGCAGTCCATCCTCTAGAGAAGGCATTGGGGATGTCGGTGGTTCATTATGGGCAGTAGGTCTACGCTTTCTCCACCTTTGAACTGAGGATGATCAGCTACCAGGCACGCATGCTGATATTCTACTGTACTGTTCTGCACAAGATGTTTCAGTTTCTGGATATAGTGTCATGCAGAGCTTAAAAACTATCTGGTCAAACATGTATGTTATCCACTTTGAATAATCTAAGCATGCATCTTGCTTACAGCACAGTGGACTGTGCAGTGAGGGTGACAGGTTTCAGACTTACTCTATTCCCGTTTAAATGGTTGTAACTTGGTTGGATTGCTAGTTTAGGAAAATCTGGAGGAAAGTGAGAAGGAATGTGAAAACCTTTGTGCCTGTTTACATCAGATGTACAGCTCCTCATTGCCCCTTTTAGGGATGCATCTGAGTGTACTTCAGAAGTGTCTCAGGCATACTCTGCAGCAGCAGAGCAAAACCAGCAGCTGGGTAGGAACCAGTGTGGTGCAATAGTGACTTACATGGCCTTCGCCAAAATGTGATGGTAGAAATTCTCACCAGAATCAAGGATTCCACAGTCCCAGGTCTGGGGGAACAGCAGCAATCTCCTTGATGCCTAGTACAATTGCTTTGCTCTGGAGACCGTCAGGGTCCATGTCTCCCTCCCCCTGCCATTGTGGGAGGTCATCTCATGCAACAGATGTATATTGGACATACTATCCAGAGGCTGTACAATTCCTTTCCTCTCCCTACCCCACTTACTATCTTCCCCTTCCCAACATCTCACATGTCAGAAGATGGCAGCACACAATGAAGTCTCAAACTGCTTCAGAAAGGGAGTCATCCAGGAGGACTCACTGTTCAAGAGAGGGTCCTGATATTACTCCAGATTATTTTTGGTGACAAAAGCAAAGACCAAAGCCCACAGACATTTCCAGTCTTGAGCAGCCACAACAAATTAATAGCAAAGCAAAAATTCCATATGGCCATGGTGCTGTAATTTCATGTTGCTGTTCAGAAAGGAATCGGATGAGCTGCTTGATTCTCCAAGACACCTATCTCCACTTGGAGATGGCCAAAGAGTCAGGGAGGTTCCTATGCTTCCGCATAAGAATTGACTATTACCAGTCCTGGGCTCCTGTTGTTTAGACAATCTCATGTCCTCAGGATATTCATGAAATGCAGAGATGTGGCAAATCAGAGGCTGCAAAGAATCAAGGTCTGACTGATTCGGGGATGCTTCAGCCTTAGAGAAGCTGTTCTCCACCAGGGATACTCTTCTGTGGAATTTCCAGCCATTGGAGATCACAGTAAACAATTCTAGGTGGCAAATGCAGCCCACACAGACAGTAACATTCACAGGTTAACTAGATACCTTTCTGTGCAGGGCCAGTCTTCTCTGAGAAGGCGTTTTCCTATCATTTGCATAATTTACAAAATGTATCCTTTCTGAGCAGCGTTGACAGCCGTATGCCTCCAGGCTTTGCTGTTGCTGGCAACCATGACTTTTTGATACCAGTTGTGAGATACTATGTGATAGTCCTCTTGTGGACTGTACAGATACAGTGGAGCCAGTGTTCAGACCTGATGTCAGGGTACTTCAGAATTTCCAAGGCATGTTTGAATCACTTGGTATGGTGGCTTCTTGACTCCAATCTTTGTCAATGCAGCCTTTTCCAATTTCCCAACCCTCAGGTGAGAGTCACCACAAACACCTTAGCCCTGTTGACTTGAGGCATTTTCAAAGGCAGATGGTCCAGTGTGAGAGATCACATAATGAGGACAGCCTGCACATCAGCATACTCTAAATGAGGTTGTTTCTTCTCACTGTGCAGGCATTTCAGGATTCCCATCCTCAAGGGGTGATTGCTGTACACTATGACAATATGCAGGTGGTTTGGTTTGATACATAACAGGCAAAAGGAGGTGCACTCCTGTTCCCTTTCATGAGAAACACTGGGGTTGTGGAAATGAGCCATGTCCTTAGAGCGCTTTCTAATTACTGCTACTAAACCAGCACAGCTCCTGATGCCAAACAGCAGGACTAAGCGTCTCCCAAACACACGTATGCTTATTCTGGAAGTCAAAGGCAAAAGCAACATGCTGCTACTAAGTCAACACAGTTCCTAATTCCAAGCAGCAGAACTAAACACCTCCAATAAGCACAGTCAGAGAGGTGAAACTCATCAAGGATAAACACAGCCAGATAACCAAACTCACTGAGGCAGGTCTTTTTAAAATTCCAAAGGGATATGCAAACAAGACGCCAATAAACGAACGACTTCAATTTTATTAAGCACCATGATACTGCTTTTCGTCGGCGGCCTGCACCAACTTCTTCAGACTCTGAAAAATAACTCCACTTAAGTGCTACTACATTTAAAGCCATTGCAAGCAAAGTCTATTACAAAAAACATTTTAGTTAGATTGAAGCCTACTTGTGCCTGTTCCTTTAAGGTAATTGGAGGGTGTGTTTTGTAATCGTGGAATTTTAAAAAGGAACTGTGTTGGCTTAGTAGCAGCTTGTTGCTTTTGCCTTTGACTTCCAGAACAAGCATACGTGTGTTTGGGAGACGCTTAGTCCTGCTGTTTGGCATCAGGAGCTGTGCTGGTTTAGTAGCAGTTTGTTTTTTCTTGCTTTCTAATTACTGCTAACATGCCACAGAAAGCCACTTCCTTAGTAGACAGGTTCCTCCAGTGCCTGTTAATGCCACACTTGGGGTCCTTCAGCTGGCTAATGGTGAAGACTGTTTTTGTGGCACTGGGGGGTAAGCTTGTCTGCGACCCATCTAACTCTTACCACTGCTGAGTGCATGAACTTCTCCTGTTCCTGTTCTGGGACAGTGGCCTACCAGCACTATAGTCCAGGAGTGGTCTTCCTGTCTGTTATATCCTTTTCTACTTTTTCCCTCATTCCCATATTCATGAGGCCAAGGCCACTCTCGATCTTATAACCACATTTTGACTATGACAGGTTTGTTTCCCCTTGATCTGACCTCACCTTCTGGAAATGTCTCTCAGGCTGAAGCTCTTCAGAAACATGTTAACTCATCCAGCTAGCTAGCCTTACCCAAACTTCATACCCTAAATTTAGTCACTTAAGCTTCTCCAATGCAATTATGTACAGGGACATAGTTGGTCATCTATATCCTTCTACCTGCCCAAAAGGCCAATGCCAGGAAATCTTCCAAAAAGTAAATGGACACAATATTTTAGGTTGGTCCTCATTTTGCCTTGAGTTCTTTGATGGCTAAAATATTCTTAACTGAAAACAGCCAAGGTGAACATTTACTTTTCAAGGGTTTCAGAATTTGTTGCTAAATCCAGTTAAGGTTTGTAAACCATTTGAATGCGTGCCTTTCCTATCAGGTCCCTGTTGAGAAAATTGTTCCTCTGTGGGTCCTGCGTTTCATATTATCCATCATCTACAAGTCACTGTAGCCAACAACTCTGCAGGATCTTCTCTCTATTTGAACTATATAGCCAAAATATGGAACACTCTGCCCACAAATATAATAGCCATCACTATCTTGACCCAGTCCAAAAAATGCTTAAAAACACACTTCCAATTATATTGGACCTGCACTTGTAACTCACCAGGATAGATTATCTCCGTCTTACGTCTGCTCACTCATATTAACTTTCCCTCCAGTACTGGCAGGTAATTAACCTGATTTTTTTCAGCTTAAATAACCTCTCTCATCGTACTTCATATCCTAATCTTCTTCCACACTTAATCCTTTGCTCTATGTTTAATGTTTAATGTTGTCGCTGAATAGATATTATATAACCAGACTGCTTATATATGGTGTCTTCCTATAATCAGTGTAAACTTATCTATTTTTCTTTATCTTGTGTTATTACTTAATTTTTGTATCATAAATGACTTCTTGTATATGAAAATGTAAATGTCACTCTTTTGCAACTACAAAGTTGTATTATGTCAAATCTTGTTTTTGTAATATGTGGAGCATTTCTCTCCAGGCCTCTGCTGAAAAATGACTTGTCCAGTCGGACTTTCCTGGTAAACAAATGTAGAATAAATAATTAAATATTAGAAAACCTCTCACTTCTTTCCTTCAAACCAGCCTAAAGAGTTGAGCTAAAATATCCATCACAAAAAGCAATCTTTTGATGGAAATTACTTTTACAAGAAAAATGTCCAAACGTTTTTGCTTTGTGTGTAAAAATGCCATTTTTGGTCTTACAAAATGAAGGCTTAGTTCTTTAAAAAAAACACTTTCATGTCTAAAATACTGATAGAAGTTGATCTCAACTACACTGTAAATTTTGCAGTATTTTTGCCTTAGTATCCCAACAAAGGAGAATATGTATTGCACTGGATGGTGGTACATAGACAGCTTCATTGTATATATTGTACTGCTAATTAAATGGACAAAAGGTATCTAAAACCATTTAATCCAGGTGATTTTTTTGGTTAATTATTATAATGATAAACACGGCAAACATTTAACAGTATAAGATATTCTATAAGGCTGAACGCTACAGCTCAAACCATTTTAGGAATGCTTCCATAGATGACATATGTGCTGCTGCCAGTTGTACCTTTTTAAATAATTTTGCAATGCATTGTAAGTGGAATGTGATTTCTCATGCCAGGTGTTTTCTGGGTCACAGGTTGAGAATCATGTCATGTCCTTTGCTGGAGGCGAGGACCTTGACAGATTCCAAGGTTATATATTTACCATAATGCTAGCTCTGTGGTCAGTTAATCCTCCTCACATTCCCATCCATTTTCACTGACTTGCCAGAAAAGGGGGGGGGTTCTGTGTTACCGTTTATGGTTTGGGGTTAGCACACATGATTTAAGTGGACAGGGGATCTCAAGCTGATTTAAGTGGACAGGGGATCTCAAGCAGATGAGACCTCGGTTTAATATCTCACCAGAAGGATGGCACAGTCAGGAGTGCTGCACACCCTCATGCTGCACTGCAGTGTCAGAAGTCTAATCACCTGGAGTGGGAATAGAACACACAAACCTTTGACCTTTCAGCTCCAAAAGCAATTATGCTACCCTGTTGTGTCAGTGACACTTAGTCTTATAACTTGTAAGCATTTTTTTTGTTTAGAATGCACAAAACATCAGGCTAGTAAATATTGCTTTAAATACATCCCATTTAAATCTTCCAGCATATTAGTTACTTGATTGACTGCAGTCCAGTCCCTATCACTAGATAAAAGCTAAATTTGTTTAATAATTCATTCATTACAATTCTGTAAATACAACTTTGCATAATGCAGTTCTTCAAGTATATAAAATAAAATAACAGTATACAGATTTTCAGTTTGCTGTTCTTGCTTTAAGTTCGGGTATCAAGCTAATATGACCATTTAATAGTTTCATAGTATAGTACTAGGCTATCTGCCCTGGGGCATTTGTAAGCCTAGCCATAGTGATGTGGCTTTTGCCACCCCATGAAATGGTACAAAAATTGTACAGAATAAATTTAGAATACTGTGCCTCTGTCTAGTAGTGACACAGTGAAGGTCCCCTTATATAATAGAATTAGTTTACTGTGCCCCTGTCTAGCAATGACACAGATGTGACCCCTGGGGTAAAGTTACGATCTCCCATCCACTCATCAAGATTTCTCTTGAAGAGAGTCAGTGAGGGGCTCTGCCTAATACGAACTGGGATCTTGTTCCAAAGCATGGGAAGCCTCTGGGTTATGAATCTATCCCTCCAGCATGTCCTATTCATACTTGTGCCGAGGTTTAAGTCTTTAGCTCTCGTGGTCCAGATGGATTTGGATTTTTTGAGGTGGAGCATGTCCATCAGATCCTGATTGGACATGGCCTTGTACGTCAGGCAGAGATCACCTCTGAGCAGGCTGTATGCTACTGAATAGAGCTGAAGTTTCTTTAGTCTGGCAGAATAAGACATATGTTGGAGACCCTTGATCCTCTTGGTGAGGTACTTTTGTGGTCTCTCCAGCTGTTGCAAATGCCGGGTGAGGTACATACCAAATGGGGCATTGTACTCAATCATGGGTCCGATGAGGGTGGAATATAGGGGTACAATGACATCCTTGGATCTGGATGTGAATCCCTTCATGATGAGGTGTGCAAGGTAGAATGTTTTTCTAACTACTTTGGCAACGTGGGTGTCAAATGAGAGGTCGCTGTCGACTTGGGTCCCTAGGTCTCTGATTACTTTTTCCGTACTCAGTGGGTTGCTTTCTATGTGATAATTTGTGGGTACTTTGTTTTTCCCAAAGGGGATGACTATACATTTTTTGGCATTTAGTTTAAGGCCGTGACTCCGGCACCAGTTGTCCATTTCTGTGAGGCCTTTTTGTAGGATGTATGTGTCCACTGGTGTATCGACTATGGCGCCTAGTTTGCAGTCATCTGCGAACTTTGTCAGCCACAGCCCTCCCATGTTTGCTTTAACATCTGAGAAATAAATGCCGAACAAGAGGGGTCCCAGGACAGATCCCTGTGGGGCACCACTTGTGACTGGCTGAGTCTGACATTGCTCCAGCGATTTTAACTTTATGGGTTCTGTCCTTTAGCCAGTTTGCAAACCCATCTAGTGACATAAGGGTTTACGTTTAAGCTGTTGAGCTTATCTATGATGCCTGAGTGGGGTATTGTGTTGAAGGCCTTAGCCAAGTCCAGGTATGCTGTATGGACTGCTTTGCCCTCATCAATGGCTCTAGTGACTGTTTTGAAAAAGTCAACCAGGTTCAAAAGGCAGGATCTGCCTTTTACAAAGCCGAACTGGGTGGGGTCAAGTGTCTGTAGGTCCCCTATGTCTCTGTTTATGAGTTCCATAATGATTCTTTCCATAGCTTTGCAGACCAGGCTGGTTGCTTATGGGCGGTAGTTTCAGGGTCTGTAGAGGCACCCCCCTTGTGGAGTGGAACCACTGTTGCTGTACGCCAGTGTTCAGGTACATATCCAGTAAGGCTAAGGTTAAATAGCATTTTTATGTGTGGGTTTAGCTCCTCTTGGAGTTCACGTAACACGCAACCCGGGATACCGTCGGGTCCCATTGATGCTGTGTTTTTAGCTTTGTTTAGGGCGGTTCTCACTTGGACATCTGAGATGACAGGGAGATTACATTCAGCTGGGATAAGTATTTCTTCTTTTGGGGGTGAGGGAGGGGAGAAATTTGCACTGAACCTGTCAGCCAGAATTTTGGCAATATCTGTAGGTTCAGTGTATTTTTTTGTTGTTGTGAACCAACTCTGAGCATATCTGAGGGTTTCCGCCCAGGTTTCTAACATAGCTGAAGAAGGCTTTGTGGTTATCTTTAGTGTCCTTAGCGATTTTTCTCTCAAATTTGGCCTTGGATGTTTTTATGAGAGAACGTAGTTGTCTGCTAATGTTGATCAGAGATGTCTTCCCTTCATGGGATTTTGCTCTGACGTGCAGTAGCTTTCTTCTTTTGTTATACAATTTGTTTATGGCTGAGGTCCACCAGACAGGACGCTTGCCTTTGGTGGAGAGGGACTTGGATTTATTTGGGAATGCATGATCCATGCATTCTTGGAGATGTCCATAGAAAGTATTTGTGAAGGATTCGGCATTGTGGGATGTGGTATCCACTGGCACAGTGGGCTTAAAGGATACCATCTCAGTCTTAAGAAGAGTGAAGTCTGCTTTTGAGAAGTTTTCACTGTGGTCTTTTGTGCTGGGGGTGGAGGTGGGATATGTATATCCAGGGTGATTAGTTTGTGGTCAGATCTCACTAGTGAGGGGTATACTTCCGGTGTGGAGCATTTTGTCCCCATGTTTGTGATGATCAGGTCTAGTATATTATCTCCCCTAGTGGGAGAGGTGACTAGTTGTTCCAGTTCATTTGAATTTATGAATTCCAGGAACCTTTGGGCTAGGGTATTAGGGCTAGAATAATGTACCCAATCTATGTTTGGGTAGTTGAAATCTCCCAGTATGATGGTGTTTTGTGAAACATTCATATCCTCCAATGTCTTCAGGAAGGCTGAGTGGGGTTCTTGAGATTGGGAGGGTGGTCTGTAACATGCTACCAGTTGTATAGCAGTTTTGCCTATGGTTAGTTGCACCTGTATGGTCTCTGATGCTTCATGTTAACCTGGAGGTGTGGGTGTCCTTGATGAGTATGGACACTCCCCCTCCCTTTGTGGCTCGGCTCGGGTTTTGGGGCCGAAAAGCATGATACGAGGTATAGCCTGGTAGTGCTGGGGTGCTCTCAGGAGCCTTGAACCAGGTTTCAGTTACTGCACAGACGTCTATGTTCTCCATGCTGAGGAGTGCATCAAGTGCCTGCATCTTGAGATTTAGACTTCTGGAGTTGAGCAGCATTACCCTTAGTTTTTTTCCATTTTTGTTTTCTAAGGAGGTGGGTTTGTCTTTTGAGCCTTGCCTAAAAGGCACTATGGGGTGGCAGAGCCTTAGCCAATATCCGGAAGCCCAGTGGTGACAGGTGTAAGCCATCCCTTGAAGACAGCGTGGCTTGTCCAACATGTCATCCCAGGCAGACAGACATTGGATCCCCTTAGAATGACACCAGTACTTGAGCCAATTATTAAAGCTGATCATCTTGTCTTTGTATTGTTGTATCATTCTTGGTGAGGGCAAGATGCTGGTCAGGGTCATACCAGCCTGGGCTACATAATCGGAGAGCTCCTCTATGTCTCTTTTCATGTAGTCAGGGAGGTGCGTCTCAGGTCATTCACACCAGCATGGACAATGACGGAGTCATATTTGTACTTGCTTTGGAGTGACTTGAGTGCGTGTGTTATGTGGCGGATACTAGCTCCCGATAGACAGCTCACAGTCATCCTCTCCTTGTTCAGCCTGGTCAGATCCAGTTAGAGAGTCTGTTTGGAGAAAGGGTTGCCCAACTTGCCTTCTGGTAGAAGGCAAAAAGCTGGACTGTTTTCCTGAATGTTTTTGTCCTGTCCAAGTAGAATCTTGCTGTCTGTGCACATCCAGGGAATGGAGGAGTCCTTCACCGTTATTTTGTGGATTTGGGTAGAAAATTGTCAAATGGATGATCTGGTTGAGAGACGGTTCATTTACTACCTTCAGCATAAAAGAGGGGTTAGCCCTTAAGGAGTCCCTGTCCTTACAGATTATGAGGAATGGCTATAATGGCTTGAAGCTCTGAACCTATTCTGTCAGATATAAGAGCAGCCAGCAGAACAGGTTTTCAGTTACAGAATTTTAATAATTTTTCAGGTTCAGAATTTTAATGAGGCATTTGCTGCTGATTCAAAAGTTGGTAAAGCATGTTTTTCTAGGACAAAGTTCAGATCCCATTTGGGCAGAGGCCTTAAAAAGGTCTTTTTAGTCTCCATGAGGAGGGAAGGAAGGATGGAAGAATTGGCATCTCAGTATCATAACTACAGTACCACTGTCTTGACAACATGTATGGGGGGCAGATTGGTGTCATAACTACAGTACCACTGTCTTGACAACATGTATGGGGGGCAGATTGGTGTCATACCTGCAGTGCCACTGTCTTTACAACATGTATGGGGGGCAGATTGGTGTCATGCCTGCCACTGTCTTTACAACATGTATGGGGGGCAGATTGGTGTCATAACTGCACTACCACTGTCTTTACAACATGTATGGGGGACAGATTGGTGTCATGCCTGCAGTGCCACTGTCTTTACAACATGTATGGGGGGCAGATTGGTGTCATAACTACAGTACCACTGTATTGACAATGTGCATGGGGTCAGATTGATATCTTACGTGCTGTACTATTGTCTTCACAATAATCATCAATAGAAGTTATCATTTATCAGGCATGCACAGCCCTGATGAATCCCAAACATATGTAGTCTTTCATCGTTGTAAATCTTCCTGCCTTTGTCCCCTATATCAGCAGCCTCTAATAGGACTAGAAGACACCAGGACTCTGTTCTCTAATCTGTGACTCATAGAGGCTATCATAACCAGATGCTCTTCGTGTTTCACTGTTGCTGTCATCACACTTGGGTTATCTGCCTGCAGGTAGCCCTCAGTCAGCCCAAATACCAGAGACTTAGTGTCTGTTGCTGTCGCTCCAAGACTGACATCAGGTCACCAGGGGTATAAAAACAGGCAGCCGACGCCAGTACATCAGTCTTTCTTGCCAAGGAGCCCGAAGCAGAAGCAGTTAGCATGAGTGCCGGTCAGCCGCTACCCGAGTTTTCATTTCCGAATTGAATCATCCTGAAGTCTTCTAAAGCTAAGTACACCATTGGGGAACATTATTTCTTGCTCTAACCGATGTCAGAAAAAGTTAACAATTGTCTCACCTGTGGAAAGCAAATACCACACCGAAATTTCCATTCCTACTGCATCACCTGTTTAGGCCGAGACCACGACATTCCTCGCTGTTGGTTTTGCGCTTTGTTCAATGCCCAAACTATTCGTCTTCGGGCCCTTATTGTCACTAAATACTTTCGCTGTTGATCTCCATATTCCGAAATGGTTTCAGTAAGCCATCCGACTACCGATCTTCCGAAAAAACGTAAGGATAAAGACAGAGAGAGACCGTACAGGTCCAAAATTGCCGACAACGCTTCCGTTAAGCTAGTCGCCAGTTCGCTGGTACTCAGTGAGGTGCTTTCGCAGCCCCTGATGCCTGCTTCGATGGATTTGCAGGCTGCTACCGAGACCCTTCTGAGTCCGGTATGCTGCAAGACTCTTCTTTGACTATGGAACCTGCGGATGTCTCTACCTTGGATGGGTCCGGAGCCGCTGAGCAGGACCGGCTTCTGAGGAAGTTCTTTGCATTACCGATACTCAACACAAACCGACGACTTCTTTCTCGTCTTCAGTTTTGTCTAAAACTACCGAGTTTTTAAGGCCAAGAGTACGAGCTATGCCTAAAAAAGCGACAACCCAATGTCAAGCACCTGCTTCCTTGCCACAATCTCAAATGTTTAAAATAGCAGAAGACCTGATCATGTTTATTAGGGGAAGCCAGCCTTCCCCTGCTACGAGAAAAAAAGGGACTTGTCCCCAGCAGCTTTAACTGACCAAGAGTCCGATGACTCTGACATTTCTGAATATGAAGACATGCCTTTATCTGCTTATGAGGATTCAGATGCAGAGGAATCCATTCCCTCCGCTTCCCCTCCAGAGGATTTTTCTTTTGGTGAAACCCTTCATACTTTGAGAGCATTTCCACTGGGAATGCCAGGATTATCCTCAGTTCAAAAAGAGACTCAAGAGAATTTTTAGATTTGCCACAACGTAGACCCTTAGCTAGCCCCTCCTGTTCTGGATGTTGTGGATGATGTCTTTATGGAATCCAGTCTGACTCCAGATACATACTTTATCCCCTGCTCCAAGGAAACCAGACAAGTACTACAGAGTTTTGTGTAAATATGTATATATGGGTCTGTTGTTTTAAGAAGAAGTGTTTAAGAAGCTTGTTACATAAGTAATTAATTAATTATTCTATTATTCCATTAAGGTTCAGTATATATGGACCTAAAGTTTTTTTAAAGTTTGTACTCTGTTAAAGGCTTTTGGCCGAGGCGCTAGAGATTTCTAAGCTGGTGTTCTAAATAAATTCCTACTACGGAGTTGCTGGATTGCTGTTTGTGGTTTTTACAAAATATTCTTTGTCTGCTGTGGTTATTCTAAGATGACCAGTGATTCCCTAGTGGGTCTACCTAGGATTTTCCTAGATACTCCGTCGGAGATTTTACCAAAATCTATGGATATTGCACCAACAATTGTGGATGTTACAGCTGGGTCGAGTTCTACATGTACTGCATCTATTCGGAATGATGGCTCCAGTTTAAATGAAACAGATAGTGGGGTGTTGAACAAATGGACAAAAGACAGAAAGTTATGGAACCAGAACCCCTTTTCTAGAATTGGTAAGAAAGCAGAAACTTTTAATAATCCAGAAGTATCAGATATGTTATCACGTATGGAGAAGTTACTGTTTAAAGAAACTGCTGTATTCTTAAATTCACAAAGCATGCAGAGATATGAGGAGTTAGAAATTACTCCTCGTGGTCTAAGAGCAGCTAAGAACCCCTCCACTCCATTTGACTTGACTGTGTTGGAAGAACGCTCCTTTCATGAGAGGTGGATAGCTGCCGCACACAAGTGCAGCTTGGAGTGGGTGCATATTCTGGTTGAACGTGATCTTTTTAAAAAACAGAAACTCAGAGAAGAGATCAAAGGGTTATGTAAAGACATTACTAATATTATATCGCATGAAGAATTGCAGCGTTTCCTGGTGAAAACTAATGAACAGTTGGTTAGCTATGAACGAGAACTGATTGACAGGAAGAAGAACAAATTAATTTGCGATATACGCGATTACGACAACAAACGGGCATTCCTTGTGGCTACTAATCCTAAGGGGCGGAAACAACATGTTCACTTTGATCAACAGAAGAAGTCAGTTCAAAATACGGAGAAAAGGGCATTTACATCAGGGGAAAGTATAACCTCAGCAACGGAAGGTGACACAGATGAAGACTTCCCTTATCTACCGCCTGCGGGGAATAACACCTACCTAAATACTTTTCGTGGAGGCTACAGAGGCAGGAAACGAAACTGGAATGGGACAACACAGGGTTATTACCCAGAGCAGCGTACATTTCAACGGACAAACAAACGAGGCAAATGGGACTAGTATTTCTAATAATTTTTCTACATGCGAGTATGTAGTTAACCTGTCTGGGTTGGAGCTTTCTGATGCTCATATGTCTGTATTAGTAAAAGGTTTGAAGTTTATACCTACGGTTCTCCCCAGATTACATGAGTTAAAATGTGATGTCTTTCGTTTCATACGAAAGTTAAAGTTGGCACATTTTTTTGATTCAGAAGCTGATACTAATAGGGAACATGACAATGTGAATGAACAAAGTAGTAGTTCAAATGACAGTTTTTACTCTTGTTATTCTATGGAAGATGAAGTTGTTTGTAACAATGCCTATTGTAAGTTAAATACTGATAATATCAAAGTACAAAGTGATTTTGTTCCTTATTGTAATAATGAAAGTATATTGTGTTTAGATAGGTCATTAAATCATAATATACAAATAGCCTATAATAGGTTTATAAGTCAAGGTAAAAAATGTATAAAGTATAATTTGAATAAAAATGAGTGGCAAGGTTTAATTAACTTAAGTAAGAATGCACAAATGGTATTTAAACCTGCGGATAAAGGTGGGAAGCTGGTGTTAATGAATTACACTCAATATTTATCAATGTGTTACAAACATTTAAATGACAGTACAGTTTATCAGTGCATCGATATATCAGATTATGATAAAGCTCAAGCTCTTTATACTGAATTAGTGGATAAAGGTAAAAGACTGCATTATTTTTCAGTTAAAGATGTAAAAGATAAGTTTGCTATAAAAAATCCTAGAATGCCATGTTTTTACTGTTTGCCAAAAATTCATAAGGATTTGTTGAACCCGCCAGGACGTCCTATTGTTTCTGCTAGTGGAAGCTTTTTGAATAATATCTCATGTCTCTTACATGAATTTTTGGTGCCAATAGTTAAAAAATTACCATCTTATGTTAAAGACGTTTTTGAATTTTTGACAAAAGTGTATCAAGTAAAATGGGATGATGAAATGTTTTTTATAGTAATATATGTAGTAAGCCTTTATACTAATATAAAACACACAGATGGTATAAGAGCTATTAAACATTTTTTAGGTGACAGTCCTATGGTTGAATATGTTGTAGAATTAATTGATGTGTTTACAGAATAATATATTTGAATTTGATGGCCATTTGTATAGGCAAAAACAGGGAACAGCTATGGGGGCTCCATTTGCCCCATGTTATGCCAATGTATTTATGGGCTTGTTTGAACAATCTTATATCTATACTAATCAGTTCTTTCGAAAATATGTAATTAAGTATCATAGATATATAGATGATCTTATTTTTATTTGTAAGGGGGGCATTGAGCTAGTGGATCAGTTTATAAATGAAATACAGGTAAATAGTATGGGAATAAAATCTGATGGATTACAGAAAGGTAATAAGGTTAACTTTTTGGATGTAGAATTAATAGGTGATAGTCACCATAAAAAAGTAGTCTCCAAAATTCATAGGAAATTTTCAGAAGGTAATAACATACCACAAGGAGAAAGTTTTCATCCCTTGCATACTATCAAGTCTATCCCATATACTGAGTTCAATAGAATAATAAGATTATGTAGTGATAATAGAGATAGAGATGTTGAATTATATGATAGTTTTCAGAAGTTTAAGAAAAGAGGGTATGATGAAATTAATTTAAAAGAAAGTTTAAATAAAGTCTTGTATAGTAAGAATGAAAAATGCATGTGGACATCTTATAAGAATAGTAACAGAATAGAACAGTATAAAAATATATATTTCACTACTACGTATTCAGTAATATCGGAAGAAATTATAGATATTATTAAATCTAGTTGGAATATTGCAAGAAAAGAAGTAGATTGTTTACAACGGAAAAAACTTCTGATGTTAAGTTGTCTATCTCGCCTTCATTCTTGCTGGATGGGTTTGGAGCCGACCTCGGCTCCGACTCGGCCACTCTAAAAGCTCGAGAGTTGGTTCCACCGGCTCGAGGCTCCCCTTATATCCCACAATGCTAGGCGTGAGTTACCTCAGATCTCGTTTGCCGCTACAGCGATCGAGGTGTGTTTTCTACCGGCTCCAGGTTAGTGAAAGTTAGACTAGTTTAAATTCTTTAGACTTAGCTAGCTTAGTGTATTTTCTTTCCCCTTAGTGTAGTGGATATTATCCCTTCTACCTTTTATCCAGCCCCCTTTTTTCTAAAGAACTTATAGTTCTTTCCCAAAGGCCTTAGGGCCCTTCCTTCCCTATCCTTAGGGTGTGTGTGTTTGATTAGGGAGTTTTAACTTAACTTACCCTTTAGTTTAAATAATTCCCTTTAAACCCCTATCAGTGTAATCTGTGTGTGTGTGTTTTCTGTGTGTGATTACACTTCGGTTCCTTGAGTATGTCCAAGGATTCAAAGGTCTCAGGCTTCAAGAAGTGTGACTCGTGCTGCCAGAAAATGTCTCTGACAGACGGTCACACTTCTTGTGTGTATTGCCTGGGACCTTTACACCTGCAGGACTCTTGTGCTGTATGCCATGGCTTCAGCCCTAGAGTCCTGCAGGAGAGAAAAAATAAACTCATTTTTAGGGGTTTGATTAAGCCTGAAGGTTCCCTTTCTGTGTCATCGGGAAACCTTCTAAGGCTTCCAAGACCTCGGCTCCAGTTTCAGAGTCGAGGCCTAAGGCTTCAAGCCTACTGCTTCATCGGCTCGCTGGAGCCGATGAGTCTTTGACTGCAGTATCTGTGGTTTCTCGGCTCGCGGAGCCGAGGCATTAGAGATTCTGGGTCGGCTCGATCAGACCATCGGAGCCGACATCTAGAAAGAGATCGAGGTCACCGTCCCTTGGCTCCGTTCATTCGGCTCCAGCATCTCCCCTGCTGTCTGAACGGAGCCACAGATCTCACTCCTCCAGGTCATCGAGGCTCTCAGACCACGACCTCCAGAGGGTAGTGAGTAGACTTTGAAGTCCGAGGCACTGGCCCAAATGCTCCAGAGTCCGACTCATCAGTCGATGCCTCAACTTGTTCCAATATTCCTCCTCCGACTCCTTTGAGCTCGGCCGGGCGCTCGGACCGAGACTGTGGTAGCGCCGAGCCGATACAATTGTCTTCGCCGCCGCCTGTTCCGATTTCTTCTTTTGAAGAATCTCGGCCGGCTTCCTCGTTGGCTCGAGGGTGAGTGGCATCGACCCTTGTCCCACCCCCTCTCCCTCGGTGCTTCGGCCAGTGAGTTCGGCTCCGACATCGCCTCGAGCCATCTCTGTCGGTGCCGAGGGAGGTTCTCAGCTTCTCGGAGTGGGGACCTCTGGCTCTGCCGGACAGGGGTGCGTTCGAGGTCATGCGGAGTGTGTTGGAACCTTGTTCGACTCCACAGTCGGCTCCATCCGCCTCCCTCTTCGGTGCCTTTGGTTATGTCGACTCACTCCCTCATCCCAGACCGCAGAGAGCCAGCTCCTCAAGAATCCCCTGTGGGATCTCATCCTCTTCGAGGCCTCCCCTGAATTGGGAGGGGAGCCCCCTAGGAAGAGAAAGTGTAAGAGGAAGCACAGAGACTCACCTGAGTCTGTCACCTCTGACACAGATTTAGAGGATTCCGAGGGTTCCCACATTCCCCTTCTGAAGATGTCTCTTTCGCAGACATTCTAGAGATCCTGAAACAGAGGGGAAATTGGCCAGCCCTTAACCCTTGGAGGATGAATCTGTGTATCTTGAGGCGTTTGGCTCTCGCCCTTCCACCTCCTGGGTGTCCCCCTTGATCCCCTCATGAAGGTGGTAGCAAAGAAGGCCTGGACGGCTCCTGATTCAGTGGACCCTACCCCAGGAGACCTTCCAAATTTATAACAGCACCAACTGACAAGCAATTTCTCACAAAAGGTGTTTCTGTGGATGCTATGGTGGTAGCTGCTGCCACCAAGAAGGAACTAGCCGATCCTTCAGTGCCTGTTCATCCCCTAACAAAGAATCTAGGTCTATGGACAGGTAAGCGGATGTTCTCGTCAGCGACCTTTGCTATGCGTTCGCTGAACTACCTATGCCATTTTACTCATCTTCAAAGAGACTTGATCAAAGAAGCGAGTGACATGTTGAAGGATCCTACGGCTGCGGGTTTTCAAGACAAGATGAACACTCAGCTGGCTACCCTGAACTCCATAGCTAACTCCTCCATGCGCCTCCTTTCTTATGCGGCTGATGAGAATCCTTCAATGGATGCTCTTCACGCAATGGTCATACCAACAACTTCCGATGTCCCACACCATTATGATTACGCAAACATGCAGAAATCATCTTCTGTGGTGGATGTCTTCCCCTCAGCTCTTATTGGGAAGACCCTTTGTTCCTTCCTCCGGTTGCTACTCTGACAACGGACGCCTCCTGATCGGGTGGGGGCATTATCAGGGCAGAACTGTCCAGGGCACATGGCAACCAGACGAATGCCACTTGCACATAAATGTTCTAGAGATGAGAGCAGTGCTTTTAGCGTTGCAAGCCCTTCAAGACTCTCTTCCCTTGGGAACGATAGCAATCCAGACGGACAATATGTCTGTAGTGTGGTATATCAACAAACAAGGCGGAACCAGGTCCTACCCCCTGTGTCAAGCACTCAGACTGTGGCAATGGGCGATTTCTTCTCAGCGGTTTCTGATAGCAATGCACATCCCTGGGAAGTCCAATCAAATCGCGGACAAGTTGAGCAGAGCTATCCTCATGCCTCACGAGTGGTCTTTGAAAGACTCTGTTCTGAGAGAAATTTTTCTCAAGTGGGGTCAGCCTTGCTGCGACCTTTTTGCTACTCCCCAAAACAGCAAGTGCAGAGATTATTTCACTCTATTCCCTTTACCAGGCCAGCCCAGCAGAGACGCTCTAGTCCAAGTTTGGCCCTGGGGACTTCTGTATGCATTTCCTCCCTTCCCACTAATCTCTCAAGTGATACAGAAAGTTATCGCTCAGAAGGCCTCGTTGATCCTCATTGCTCCTTACTGGCCTCGACAGGTTTGGTTCCCCTTTCTACATCATTTTCTGTTGGGCGACCTTGGCATCTGGACCTAGTTCCAGATCTTTTGATCCATCAGTCGGGTCAGTTTCATCGCTCCCTTCCCTCTCTGAACCTCACTGCTTGGTTCCTCCAATTCCAACCTTAGCCAGGCTTCCTCAAATATCTCACTCTGTTCGAGATATTTTGATAGCTTCCCATAAATCTTCCACTCGAAGATTTATTTGAGTAAGTGAAACGTTTAGCCTATTGGGCTCAAGGAAGGGACATAGATCCTTTCACTGCTTCCATCCAAATGGTCCTTGATTTTCTATCTGAACTCTTCCATGCAGGTTCATCTCCTTCTACTCTTAAAGTTCAATTGGCAGCTATTTCTAACTTTCATGTGGGCATTTCAGAGTCTGCCATAATGTCCCACAAGCTTTGCAAAGCCTTTTTGAAAGGAGTTTTCTACTCAGACCTCCTATAAGAAATCCTCCTCCTCCTTGGGACCTAAATTTAGTTCTTAGTTCTTTGATTCTTTCCCTTCAACCTGCAGCCTCCTGTTCTTTAAAATTGCTATCATGGAAGACACTCTTTCTGGTAGCTATTACTTCAGCTAGAAGAGTTTCAGAACTTCATGCACTCAGCTGTCGACCTCCTTATCTGTTGTTCCATAAGGACAGGGTATCTTACGAACCAACCCGTCTTTTTTACCTAAGATAGCCTCGGCGTCTAACCTAAATCAAACCATTGACCTCCCTGTGTTTTTTCTAGAATATTCTAACAGGTCTGAACAAAAATTGCATTGGCTTAGATGTTCATCGTCAGTTAAGGTACTATTTGGATAGAACTAAACAATTCAGAAAATCTGACCAACTGTTTGTCTCTTATGCAGAAGGCAGAAAGGGACTTTCAGTTTCAAAGGTATCATTATCTAGATGGCTAACATCTCTGATCTCCCTTGTTTATGAAATTAGACACCAAAAGCTGCCTAACAATCCTAAGCCCATTCTACCAGAGCTTTGGCTACTTCTATAGCCTTCCAAGACAGACTGCCTATTGACACCATTTGTGCAGCGGCTACTTGGGCTACTCCTCACACTTTCATTTCTCATTATAAGTTGGATTTAGCTTCTAGGCATAGAACTAACTTTGGTTCCACTGTTCTCAAGAGTCTGTTCCGTTAGGCCACCCGGGACAAGGTGCTAGGGACGCGGTCCCATCCAGCAAGAATGAAGGCGAGATAGACAACTTAACATATAGAAGTTATGTTCTTACCATAACGTTCCATGTTAGTTGTCTTCTTCTCGCCTTCTTCTTCGATCCCTCCTTCCCCCTGGCCTGGACAGACCTAGAGGAGTTTTGATTGTGAACTCTCTTTCTACCACCTCTTTACTTTAGGTATATGCAGCTGTGCATATTTTCCTGGATCAGGATGTAGGTCACCCTTCTCTTCTCCCTGGTTTATAGAGGTGGACTTTGTTTATAGTTATTCTGTTACTATTATAAGCTGGGCCTAGCTTACAAACGAGATCTGGGGTAACTCACGCCTAGCATTGTGGGATATAAGGGGAGCCTCGAGCCGGTGGAACCAACTCTTGAGCTTTTAGAGTGGTCGGGAGCCGAGGTCGGCTCCGAACCCATCCAGCAAGAAGAAGGCGAGAAGAAGACAACTAACATGGAACGTTATGGTAAGAACATAACTTCTATTTTTCTTTCAATAGGGGTAGAAATATTAAAGATTTTATAGTACGTAGTAGGTTCCAAAGACCAAAATTAGGGATATCAAAAGGAATAAAGGAAAAAGGTACAGTAGCGTGTGGTAAATGCACTATTTGTAAATATGTGACTCAGAGGTTTGATAAAATTGATAAGAATTTTGAGACAAATGAATGTTTTACTTGTAGGAGCCAGAGAGTTATATATGCAATCAAATGTACATGTAATAAATTTTATATAGGTGAAACAAAAAGACAATTTTCCTGTAGAATAAAAGAACACATAAGGGATGTTAGGAATTATAAAATAACTAGTCCTGTAGCTATACATTTTAATGAAATTCATGGGGGTAGTTTAGATGGTTTTCAGGCTACAGTTTTAGATAGTATAGTCTTTAATAAATTTATGAGTGATGAACAAGTTAAACAACTATTAAGGAAAAAGAAGCATTTTAATTTTGAAATTCAATACTATGTTTCCTGTGGGATTAAATCAAGAATGCTTCTGGAAAAGTTTTGTGTAAATATGTATATATCTGTTGTTTTAAGAAGAAGTGTTTAAGCTTGTTACATAAGTAATTAATTAATTATTCTATTATTCCATTAAGGTTCAGTATATAAGTTGGTAAAAAGTTTTTAAAGTTTTTGTTAAAGTTTCTAAGCTGGTGTTCTAAATAAATTCCTAAGCGACTACGATCTTCGATAAAGCGTGAGATAAAGACAGAGACATTGTTAAAGGTGCAAACGCTCGACAACCGTTAAATGCAGTTGATTGGCTGGTACGTGAGTTGCTGGATTGCTGTTTGTGGTTTTACAAAATGAGACCGAGACCTGAGTCGTCTGTATGCTGCAAGACTCCTCTTTGACTATGGAACCTGCGGATGTCTCTGATTCTCAGGAAACCAGACAAGTACTACAGAGTTCCTGACTCTCTCAAATTTCTTTTCAAAAATCCTACTGCTGACCCAGAGGTCATTTCCCAAGGGCCTAAAGGTATAAAGGCAATTACAGCTAAGAATCCCACCCCTTCGGACAGGGATTCCTGAGCTTTAGACAGATGGGGTAAAAAAGTATACACCTCTGCAACTCTAGCCATTAGGGCATTGAATTGCCAGTTTCACATGCTGAAACACCAGCTACATATTGTGGAACTTAATATCTCCCTTTACAGACTGTGCAGAAAATAAAGAATTACAAGAGCTTATGCATTCTGTAAGCCAAGTCAGCAAGCATACCTTGCAATGTGGGTTTGACGCCCTAGGAACATCTTGCAGGGCCAGCAGTCACTGGTTCTGTACTGAGAAAGCATGCTTGGCTTAAGGGACAAACCTTGCCAGACCATGTCAAATCAAAATTACTAGACGCCCCTTTGAATAAAGACAGTTTGTTTGGCACCAAAGCAGAAGATGTTCTTAAAAAGATGGAAGCAAAAGCTAAGTCTGTGCAGACAGTCAAACATTTTGTGCAGGTGCAGCCTCCAAGATTCAGTAGGCATTGCCCCTCGAAACATTGGTCCTTTCCAGCCCCCTCAAGGCCATCTCAAACTAGACCCAGGGGAAACAGACCCCCCTCCCCCAGATTACAGTCTGAGTATGCAGAAATCTAAGCGTTGGAGTACCTCCACTTCTAAAACAGGGAGTGCTAAGCCACCCCCTTATGGAAAGAATTCACAGTGACTCGTCAACCCCACTCCTCCCCTCTGCCCAGTTGCTCGTGCCCCTAGGAGGAAAACTTGCCCACCATGCAAAAAACTGGACTTCCATCACCGAAGACCGATGGGTCCTCAACATTGTATCCCAGGGGTGCAAACTTTACTTCCGCACCCTGCCAACCCCGAAAAAGTTCTCAGACCTTCCTCCAAACCAGTGGGCAGAGGCACAAAACCAAGTTCAATCCCTGCTCTTCATAAGGGTAATTCAGCCTGTTCCTGCACAACAGATGGGCCAAGGGTTTTATTCCAGACTTTTCCTAGTACCCAGAAAAGAGGGCACTTGGCGCCCAATCCTAGATCTTTCCATTCTAAACACCTTCCTGGTGGTTCCAAAATTCAAAATGCCCACCCTTCAGCAGCTTCTTCCTATGCTGTCCAAAGAGGCCCGGCTATTCACCCTAGACCTAAAAAAAAGCCTATCTGCACATCCCTATCAGGGAATCATGCAGGAAATGTCTACGTTTCAGGGCAGGATCTATGCATTATCAGTTCTCTGCACTTCCCTTTGGAAATTGTGGATAAGCTAGAGTCTTCACAAAATGCCTGGCTCCAGCCATTGCCTATTGCAGACAGAGAAACATTCAAATATACCCTTACTTTGAGGATTGCCTGATTCAGGCAGACAGGAAAAGCTGATGCAGCACTTGACATTTGTAAAGAACCTTCTAACCTCCCTGGGGTACACTATCAACAAAAATAAATCGAAACTAGTACCCAGTCCAAAGATTGTATTCCTGGGAGCAAGCTTGGACACAGCCTCCCAGATGGAATTTCTTACTCCAGAAAAACAAGCCCATCTAACAGGCTACTTCACTCAAGTAGCCACCAGAACCCAGCTATCCTAAAGGAAAATCCTGCAGGCTGTAGGATTCCTGGCCTCTTGCATTCTACTAGTTCCATATGCCAGACTGCATATGAGGAAACTTCAGTGGTACTTAAAAACTCTTTGGTGCCAACATTCTCAGGACCTAGAAACCACCATATCTATCATACCTTGTCTAAGGACAGAGTTTCTTTGGTGGGCAGCAGCATGCAACCACAACAAGGAGCTTCCCTTTACACAGCCCCAAGCTGCCGAGACCCTAACCACAAACACAACAGATTATACCTGGGGGGCACATCTGGGAGACAAGTGCATTCAGGGCCACTGGAGCCAGAGTCAAATTCATCTGCATATCAACCAAAAAGAGATGCTAATTGTTCAGCATGCTTTGACAGCTTTCAGATCCCTTCTCTCACCTGGACCCCTGCTAATAAAAACAGACAACACCACAGTTATGTGGTACATCAACAAGCAGGGGGGAACCCACTCTTACCCACTGTGCAGGCTAGCCATGATACTGTGGAACACGGCTTTGGACATGCAGATCCATCTGCAAGCTCAATTCCTGCCAGGAAACAAAACTCTCTGGCAGACGACTCAAGTAGAAATCTCCTAGATCCACATGAGTGGCAATTAAATCCCAGCACTTTCAACCTGTTAACCCAGAAATGGGGGATACCAGAGGTAGACCTTTTTGCCTCATCCTACAATCACCAGATCAGCAAATTCTGCACCAGGACACCACACAGCAGAGCATGGAGAGTGGATGCCCTATCCTTCCAGTGGGTAAACCTCTCAATTTATGCCTTTCCCCCTCTGACACTTCTTTTAAAAATACTACTCAAGATAAGACAGGACAGACCAAGGGCAATTCTGATTGCTCCAGACTGGCCATGCCATCACTGGACGCACTATTGCGCAGCCTGTCACCGGTGCCACCATGGCATCTACCTCAGATCCCAACCCTCCTCACTCAGCAGGAGGGACAGATCCTGCATCTGCAACTGCAAACCCTGAACCTTGCAGCCTGGCTTATTCCTTGAATTCTCCCCCAGTGACCAGCCGAAGCAAGCAGGTGCTAGACGTCATTCTGGAAGCCAGAAGACCCAGTACAAGGAAATCCTATGCTGATAAGTGGAAAAGGTATTGTTCCTGGATTCAGTCCTAAGGAGCAGACACTGCTCTGCCCTCTTTACCTCTCATCCTGGATTACCTAGCAGATCTACTCCACAGAGGCCTTTTCTTCTCTTCCATTAAGATCCATGCCTCTGCCATCTCAGCTCATTACAGCACTGAGCCACCTCTCTTCTCTCACCCTCTCATCAACAGTTTCCGAGAGGGGCCAACAACTTAAGGCCACCAAGGAGAGCACCCACCCCGGCTTGGAACTTTAACTTTATACTGGAAAAGCTCACCCCCCCCCCTTTGAACCTGCAGCGTCAGCAGAGTTAAAATTCCTCTCTTGGAAAACAGCCTTGCTTCTGCTAGAAGAGTGTCTGAGCTACAAGCTCTTATGGCTGTGGAATCCTTCATTATTTTTCATGCTGCCAGGGTCTCCCTCAGAACTAACCCTACTTTTATGCCTAAAGTGGTGTCCAGTGTAGCTCTCAACCACTCTATCCATTTGCCAACCTTCTTTCCCAATATTCAAAATAAAGGGGAAAGGATCCTGCACTCTAGACGTGCACAGACAGCTCAGATTCTACCTTGACAGGACTAAGCCCTTCAGAAAATATGACCAGCTACTACTCAGCTTGCACTGGGGTCAGAGGGCAAGGCCATATCTAAACAAACTATTTCCAGATGGATAGCACACTGTATCCATTTCTGTTACAAACACCATGGGAAACCAACCCCTCAGTGGGTCAGAACACATTCCACCAGGGCAATCTGCACATGAGTAACCGCTTAATTTCAGCTCTCCCAGTGTAAAAACACAAACTCAATAGAGAGAAACAGTGAACTTTTTTTTTTTTTGGGACGGGGGGGGGGGTTAAATTTCAGTAACTGGCTAATAAGGGCACTGTCTTGGATGCCACCAAAAACAGAAATTCTGAGAACCGGAAAGAAAATCAACAACAAAAGGTGAGGAAAAAACACTGACTGGGAAGAGTTCTGCAGCTATTGAGCAAAAAGCATTGCAAGCTCCAGCTTTGCTGCAGAAATGACTTCAGTAACTTAGAGGAAAAAAGAAGTCAAATGTATTCAGAGCAGATTAAAATAAACAAAACACTGATGGAGTGTATCAACTCAAATAACAAAAGGCTGGCTACAATGGAAAGAAGCTTAAACATATATTCAGATGACATGATAAAACTGCAAAAATCAGAGGTCAAAAAGAAGAAAAGGCTGGCTGAATAGGAGACTGCTCAAGAACAGATGATCTGATGTTAATCTTCTTTCCATTCATCACTGATGGGTCCAGTTCTGAGCCCTCGGAACCAAGTCGTCCTATTACCAAGCTTGCACCAGCCAAAAAAACTCTTGAGCTAAGTCTCTACCCAGAATGCCCTTCTCCCTGTTACCTCAGATTTCGTTTGCTGCACAGCCATAAAGCTGCATTTCAGCCGAGCTCCCAGCTAAGTGAAATCTTTTTTGATATTTGTGAGAAATTTTTGGGATATCTTCATATTTTACTAAACCATTAGTACTGCTAGGGTAGTGTCTTCTGTCTAACCTTATTCTTTCCACTCTACCCGTTGTTACCATTGGTAAACTTCAAGTACTATTGCTGGTATGGCCTTTCCCCTTACCCTTGTGGTATTTCTTTACTACCATAGTTGGTATTGTTTCTCCTGTTTAATCTGTTAGCTTTTATCTTTATTCAAGTGTTTCCCTTTCTTCTCTTCATACAAGTGTATTGCTGGTATTTTGTCATTTTGTTTTTAATGGAGCTGACTTTATTATAGTTGGTTTATACAGCTGGCTGTGGTGTTTTGTACTACCAAGATGTCTGATAAGGGTACTTCAGGCTTTAAGCATTGTACTTCTTGTAAAGGCAAGTTACCCAACAGTGATTCTCATGATGACTGTATACTGTTTGGGTGTGGCCCACCTTTCAGTGTAGTCTCCATGTGATATTTGTCACAGCTTCAG